>NC_037677.1:72166650-72235137 GCF_003255815.1 Theropithecus gelada | reverse complement strand
AAAAAAAAAAAAAAAAAAAAAAAAAAAAAAAGATTTACCTTTTATCTAGTTAGCCCAACTTAGTAGGAATTTTGGTACAATGAAATATAATAAAAAGGTTAGTCTCCACACCATCAGCTGGCATGCTCCTAGAAAGGAACAGCCACCTCTGACCAAATCTTTATTAAGTCCATTCAGCCTGACTAGGTGTCATCATCTGTGGATGCCACAGGGAAGTTTGATATTCACAATGACTTCCAAGCTCCCCTCATTGTCAGACAACTGATAAGCTTGAGAAACAACCTGTGTTGAGGTAACAAAATCACTAGCAAGTGGGAAGTGGTCACGGGAAGGTTAACTCAGGGGCTATTAGGCTCATCTGCCATCTTCCCTTTGACCCTCTACTGACATTGCTCCAGGCACCAGCCCTGGCTTTTACAGGGAGAGGAAAGGACAAAAAGCATTAGTCTTTCTTGATCCCTCCCAAGAAAGAAAAGAGGACCAGCTGGGAAGGGCAGTGCAGTTGTTTCATGGTAATGCAGGCTTTCGAGGGAGCTGGCCCCAATGTCAGGAATGTGCAACTCTATCCACTGCTGATTTTCTTCCCAAAGAGAGACCCTTTGGAACATAAACTTCAACCAAGAATTGGATTTTTCTTACAACGTCAACAATCACTTTGTTATTAAAGAAAAAATCTGGGCGGGAGACAGCAGATGGGTACATCTGACAAGGGGCTGGGAGGAGGCAGCAGTGTTTCAGGTATTGGAGAAATTGTTCAAGGACAATTTGTGTGTGGAAATATAAACCCTATAAATCTGCCAGAGCCAACAGGGCTGAAGACAAATCACTCACAGAAATGCGTCTCTCCCCAGCAAAGCTGACCACGGGCTTAATTTAGGTGCATGCCCTGTTTGTGCTGCATTTCAGATATTGTTTTAAGAGAGGTAAGGGCAACAAAGAAGTAAATTGATATCAGTCCCCCTACCTTGTCCTGTTAATAGTATCTTTTGCCTTCTGGTATTTTTAGAGCTTTGATTCAAAATAGAAAGGTCTATGTCATGATCCAGACCAGT
Source organism: Theropithecus gelada (assembly GCF_003255815.1). NCBI lineage: Eukaryota > Metazoa > Chordata > Mammalia > Primates > Cercopithecidae > Theropithecus > Theropithecus gelada. The sequence continues at coordinate 72,234,085 of NC_037677.1, read as the reverse complement.
GAGCACATCATTGCCATGGCAATAGAATATTGGCCTAGGAGCAAAAGAGCCAACTTTCTCTTTCCAATGCCACCATCAACTTTCTTCTTCGTGTTGGCATGACTAAAAGAGATGGAGGAGCTGATCCATTATTTAGCCAATTGAGAGTTGCCTAAGCCACTGAGACATAAGTCACATTAGGGCAGGGATTTTTTTTTTTTTTCTTGCTCATGCTCTATCCCCAGTGTCTGCACTGAGATATAAGTCACATTAGGGCAGGGATTTTTTTGTTTCTTGCTCATACTCTATCCCCAGTGTCTGAACTGTGACTCACTTGTAGTAAGAAGTCAATCATTATTTGTGGAACTCATGAATGAATGAACCATCCATCCATTTATTCATCCTCAAAGATCACTGCCAAATATTCATAGGTTTTCCTCCCACAGAATTGCAAATTATACTCATTATCTCATTCAATTTTATCTCTGGGGCCATGAGTAAATCACTGATACACTTCCATATTACTTTAAGTGCAGGTGCATGATTTTGGGACAAGAGTTAATCTGTGGAAAAATCTTGCACCAACGAATACTTCTGCTTAATTTTCAAACCCTCCCTTACCAACTTATTATTGCAGTGATCTACCATCTTAACTTCTTATGTTCACCAGCTTGGATAATATAGGTTATAGACAATTAAACAAAGAGCAGTGCTTAGAATTATTGCTCTCTAGATTATCAGATTCCAGTTTTATTCCATCATACTTTTTCTTAAATGAACAAACAGTCAGCTTTTCAAAGGAGGTTTTAGAAGAGAGGCTTCTGATATGACCATAATTAAGTCATTTCTCCTTTCTGGACTTCCATTTCCCATCCAACATAGAAGGCAGTTGGACCAGATCAGAGGCACCAATATGGCAACACTTGGAGTAGATGGAAACCACAGACACGTCTTATTTGACTCACATGGAGATTTTTGAGTGGGGTGGGGAGCACTAAGTGTGGGATGGGGGAGATGGGAGGTGTTTAGTTGCCAATATATAAAGAAATTTTCACATAAAAATGACAATATCCAAATTCCTAGCTTTTCTTCATTTTCTTTATTTTCTTTCTTTCTTTCTTTCTTTCTTTCTTTCTTTCTTTCTTTCTTTCTTTCTTTCTTTCTTTCTTTCCTTTTCTTTCTTTCCTTCTTTCCTTCTTTCCTTCTTTTCTCTCTCTCTCTCTCTCTCCCCCGCCTCCCTCTCTCCCTCCCTCTCTCTCTCTCTCTCTCTTTCTTTTGAGATGGAGTCTCACTATATTGCCCAGGCTGGAGTCCAATGGCACAATCTCAGCTCACGGCAACCTCTGCCTCCAAGGTTCAAGCAATTCTCCTGCCTCACCCTCCCAAGTAGCTGGGACTATAAGCATGCGCCACCACGCCCAGTTAATTTTTTGTATTTTTAGTAGAGGTGGTATTTCACCATGTTGGCCAGGCTGGTCTTGAACTCCTGACCTCAGGTGATCCGCTTGCCTCCGCCTCCCAAAGCACTGGGATTACAGAAGTGAGCTACCACGCTTGTTCCCTAGCTTGTCTTTAGGAGTCATATCTGACAATACTGGGTTCAAAGTCTTGCAGGGGAACAGTTTAGAAGGTGGTGCCTTTTAGGATAGCTTGATCTCTCTGGTTCCCCAGTGCCTTCAGCCCCAAGTCACTCCTTAATGTTAGCTACCTGACCTCCTGAGCTAAGCAAGCCCTGAATTTCCTTCTATATTGAGCATTCTGTTATTCCAAAACTGTATGAAATACTGTCAGTTGGTATTGGGACACTAGTAAGCATTTGATGAGGGTATATATTGGGTAAATCTCTGTGTTGCCACTCAATGTGATTTATTTATTTGTTAATATCAGAGGGACTCAATGCTCTGCATCTCCATTTGTTCATCAGTACTGAAAAAAATGGCTACTCAATGAGGAGCTACAGAGGCCCATGGATGCCATGCAGCCCACTGGCCTCGCTTTGAATATAAGGTTAAATGATTAGGATGCTACCTCTGTTGCTGCTTCTCAAATAACCGAGATATTTACACTAAATAAAGACAAACTGTGAGAATTTTTTCATTGACATTCTTCTAGTCAATGAAGTAGATCATGCAAGTGGTAAGATGGTACATTTTTCCCATGGGACTCAATAAAACTATTTTTATTTTGAATGGAAAATAAATACAGCCTGTAAACGTTATTTATTTTTTCTGAGAAATGCCTTCTATTTCTCAAATTCTATGATTCCATGTTTTGTTAATGCCTTTCTCCACCAAGACAAAAAGACTGCAAAACTGGGGATATTCTACTAATATTATATTGGTAGAAAAGAATAAAACTGAAATTGCCTAAATATGTCCTAAATGCTTTTCAATACAATTACATTTTAGCCTTACAGCAGTCCTGTGAAGTAGATGTTATCATCCTACTTTTACTGTGAGGGGCCAGTAACAGCTGGAACTAGAAGTCAAACTCAGTGTGGTCTGATTTTAAATCCCAACCTTTCCTACTTTACTTCACTGGCCCCTTGAAAAGTCTGTTTCCCAAATTGCAGACAATGACATGATTTTGGGTGGAACTAAGCACCGATGAGTTAAATATCCCTCCATTAGTGACTACAAATAAATAGATCTATTTTTGTCATTGAGAAATTTATTTTAGGTGTGGAAATTTTTTAATTTATTGGGTTTATCATTAATTGTTTTTCATTGGTGAATTTTATTTTTAAAAAAATTTTAAGTAGCATTTTTGTTTCCATTGTACATACTTTTATGTTTCCTTGTATTTACTGCGGGTGGATACTGACTTTTCTTTCAGTTATAAACAGTTTTAAAAGTGAGTCAATAAAATAAACAGCCAGGCCAGATGCAGTGGCTCCCATATGTAATCTCAGCACTTCAGGAGGGCAAGGTGGGCAGATCACCTGAAGTCAGAAGTTCAAGACCAGCCTGGCCAGCATAATGAAATCCCGTCTCTACTAAAAATACAAAAATTAGCCAGACGTGGTGGGGTGTGCCTGTAATCCCAGCTACTTGGTAGGCTGAGGTGGGAGGATTGCTTGAACCCGGGAGGCAGAGGTTGCAGTGAGCTGAGATCGTGTCTTTGCACTGCAGCCTAGGTGACAGAGCGAGACTCTGTCTCAAAAAAATGAATACGTAAATTAATTAATTAAATAGCCAGGCATGGTGGCTCACCCCTGTAATGCCAGCTACTCAGAGGCTGAGGCAGGAGGATCCCGTAAGCTCTGGAGTTTAAGGCTGCAGTGAGTTATGATCGCCTAACTACACTCCAACATGGGTGGCAGGGCGAGACTCTGTCTCTAAATATATATATTTATTTATATAAAATTAGGAGAGGAAACAGCAAAAGTGGCAAATTGATAAGTAAAAAAATCAGAAAGAAAATACACCAATGTTTAAAGTTCAGGAAAAATTAGTTTGAAGGGGAAGGTATTTGGTCAGGGATCTTGGGAGGGGCTTATTTCATCTGGGGTTAATTAAAGTCCCATCCCAGGGAACAGCCATCTTATTGGCTGAATATGGGAAAGGGCCAGAAATAATAAAGTATCTACCAGGAAAGATGTTAATAGAAGAACAGATCTTTTCTTTTTGTCTTCCCAGTGGTTTACTCTTCAATATACCCCTTCCTGTCTCCTAACTCGATCCCACCCAGCATCTATTACTCTCCTATTAGGCTGCTCATGCATTTATAAATCCAGCTTAATTGGACATTGACATATTTGGCTCCTCTCTTTAGCATCAAAGCCACCCAATCAAGTAAAAAAATTATTTTCTCCTCAGTACTGCAAATGGAAAGTATCTGCATGCAAAAAAAATTAAAAATAAATAAAAATTCCTTCTGTAAGAAAGAACATCAACAGGAGCACAAAGTAGAACATGCCAAGTGTTCAGAAAGACAACATCAGCTTCATTTTATTTAAATGCTCCATTGTTTTTAATAGCTTGAAAATCTAATTTTTTCACTACTAATTTTATCCTTGGCCACTTGGCAAATACTAGTACTGACTTTTTTTTTCTTTTCTGCCTCTGTTCCCCAGTAGTAAAAGCTGGAGATTTGGATATGTGAGTTCTTAATTATAAACCATTACAATGAAAATATCAGCTCTGTACTGGGAATAGCACCAAGTGGTATAAAGACCTAGACTGTTATGAATTATTTGGGACCAGAGTATCTCTCCACCCTACTATAGGAGAGAGACTCAGAACACTCAGAAAAATAGAGACAGAAAGTCTGTGGGGGTGGCTGATCTGTAGTGAAACTCTTTTATAATTTGAAGACACAACTGTACTGAACCTTTATACTAACCACATATTACTCATTGCATAATTATTGTAGGATTGAAAATGTATGACAAATGTGCCATAACTCCCCCTGCCCACTCTCATGGCAGACATTACTAATCAATTATGAAACTCTTTCCCACTAAACATTTTAGGTGGACACTGCTGTTGGGATGGCATGGCAGGGGGAAGGTTGAGGCAGAAAGAGCAAGAATCTCCCCTATTCCTGACATTTCCTTCTTGTAAAAAGAGCACTAATGTAACACTCCTACTTTCCTCCAGAGAAGAAAAAAAGACATAATCTGATTGGTAAGCTTTAAAAGCAACACTAGCCATCGGTTGCCAAGCCCCTTCCTCTGGCAGTATGCACACTCACACAGAGCATGTACTCCTCATATTTCTCTACCAGCTAATGAATTTATCAGTGAACTTACTCCTCGGCCTGTAGGAAGATCAGTAGTGGTCCAATGCTGCTGGAGGCTGGTTGTGGTCCCTGTAATATCACAGTTAAGAATGGGGACGCCCACTGGCACAGCAGATATAACCACATTCCTCAGTAGCAACTTTAACAATGACAAAGGTGATGTTTTGATTCTTTCTGTCTTACTCTTTTGCCTAGCTCTAATTGATTCAAGCCTTGGGCCAAAAAGAAGCATGATGTTTCAGGGTCCTTTAAAACCCCTCACAGAAACAATTGATTAGGGCTCTTATAGGAAATTGATGTACAGTCTAGTGCACTTCAGGAGCCATAATGTGGTCTGATTTACAGTTAACGAGAGATGTGTGAGGTCAACATCGTTAGGCGTGGCATGCTGACCACCTATACAAGGCCCGACACAGGAGTAGCTCTTGTGTCATCAAGTTCCTGAGACTTTGCAGTCCAGATCATCACTTTTGTCATTGCTTCAGACATAGTCTGTCCCAAGCAACTCACCCAACTGATCAAATTCATGAGCAACCCTCATATACTCCTGGTGGAAGTGGAAATTGGTGCCATTTTGAGGGGGCCAATTTAGCAGTACATAGCCAAATTTTCAATTTAGTTATGAGTTGTGATGGCAGTTTCACTTCTGTATATCTATCTAATAGAAAATGCATTCACAAAAATAAATGTCCAAGTTTATTGCAACACCTATTGTAATGATGATAATTTGGAAACTACCTAAATGCCCAGCCATAGAGAACTGGTTAAATAAATAGTTATGAAATATTGTGAACTGGCTTCTAGTCATTTCATGGGTTTTTTTGTTTGGTTGGTTACTTGGTTGGTGTTTTAGAGACGGGATCCTGCTCTGTTGTCCAGGCTGGGAGTGCACTGGCGATCATAGCTCACTGTATCCTCCCTGGGCTGAAGTGATTCTCCCACCCCAGCCTCCCAAGTAGCTGGGACTACAGGTGCACACCACCATGCCTGGCTATTTTTTAATTTTTTGTAGAGACAGAATCTCTCTATCTGGGTTCAAACTCCTGCATTCAAGTGATCCTGCCTCCTTGGTCTTCCTGAGCACTGACTGGGATTGTAGGTGTGAGCCACCATGCCTGGCCCATTTTGTTTTTTAATGTAGCAATTTTATACTATGTGTCATAGCATGGTGATAGATGGAGAAAGAGTATCCACTTCTTACTCTATATTTCTTCCATTTGAAATTTTGAGTAAATGTGCTAATTTTACGATTAGTAATTAAGAAAAATGAACATGAATTTAATAATTTTTAATGTTGTTTTTTTTTTTTTCTTGAATGGTGCTGCCCATCATTTGCACTGCTCTCCATGATAACAGTGCCTGGAAGCTGAGCAGGTAACAGAAGGTTGGTGGGAGAGCCAAGGATTGGGACAAGGGCAACAGTTGTCTGGAAGGAGAATTTTCACATACCAAAGTGTGCCTAATCAATCCCCTCTGTCATAATAGAGTCCAGCTTTCTCCAGCTTTCCTAGGACCAAAATTCCCATGACTGCCAAAACCCCAGTTTCTTTTATTTTATTTTCTTCTTCTTTTGAGACTGCATCTCACTATATTGCCCATGCTGGTGTCAAACTCCTGGGCTCAAAATCCTCCCGCCTCAGCCTCTCAAGTAGTAGGGAATGCAGGTGCACGCCACTGTACCTGACTCTTTCACTTTCATAGTGCTGGAGAAACATCATTCAAGTCTTCGTCTTTTGGTTCTTATCTCAGAAACTCCAAGCAGATCATAAACACATACTCCCTGCAGTCAGATCTAATACAATGGGTTGAGCTTCAGCTTTTGCCAGGTGACTGCCCTTGAAAAGATTAAAGCTTCCTGCTTCTCTCCCTTTTGAAGAGTCAAGTTGGCATTCTAAAGACGGTGAGTGAAAATTCTATTTGATTTTGTCTAACTCAAATCTATTTGACCCATTTTTGTCCCTGAAAAACCTGTTTCACAGATCAAACTTTAGGCAACACTTTATGAAAAAACTCCCAGAGTTCTATATTTCAGCAATATGAATATTCTCCCTTGATTGAATATGAGCTGTCCTCATCTCCCTGTGACCTCCTCAACCACTCAGGCTTTTCCTTGGTGGATGTCATTTCCACAGATAGTTGGTTTCATTGATCATACATGAATCTTAAGTATTGACCACCCATCCTTATAATTGCAATCTCCTCTGCCACATAAGATTTGGTTTGTCATTTACAATAATGCCAAATAATGCCTTGGGTTTGCCTAGTGCTTTCAACTTTTAAAGGCTTTTCACATCCATTATTTTATTTTGTTTTCACAATAATTCTTTTAGGTATGATTGGCTCTGTGTCAACTGACAGATGAGAGAACCAAGACTGCAAGAAGTGACTGAGAATATGTCTTAGTGATGAGCGAACCAATCCTACAACCAGTATCTCCTACCTTTTGGTCTTGAGCTAGAAGCCAATTAACCCCAAGCACAGAATAGGTTCTAGGTACACTGGACTTTTCAAACCACTTGAAGCCTCAAAGCTTCAAGTACTGAAAGCTTAGTTTGATAGATGATGTCTACCTTAAACCACTAGGCTTCTCTCTATTGAAATAAATAGGCTTGTGCCATGCTAGTTGTTGGCATTGTTTTGTCATTGTTGTTATGTAATAGAGTTCCTGTCCCTCAAGGCCAGAGGAATATAGCTATACAACTTATTTAAAAAGACACAGCCAAGGAAAGCAGTCCAAGCTTTCTATGCAGTTCCAGGTATATTGAGATCATTCTCAATACGTCTGGTAGCAAGAGAGAATTATTTATAGAAGGAGGTGGGGGCACTTGAGTTGGGTTGCAATGGATGATGAGAAAGAGAATAAGTAGAGGTGTTTCAGAAACATAAATGTCATGAACAAAAGAATAATAATCATAAAAGTTTTCTGTCCTTTCAAGATCCTGGTTTCCTCCATCTAAGATAGAATATTGATGATAACTCAATCACTGAAAGCAATTCCTCTGTGTCTGAAGGCATGCTGAGGTTAAGCAGAGACCCAAGGATTAGGGCACTGGGCACATTTTCTTTGTAGCCTGGTCACTATTCATTACCCTTCCTCAGGGCTAAGTCACTTATCAGTGGCCCATTCTTTGATTCACACACCTGATGCCTTCTCACTCTTGTGTTAAGTACTATGTAGACACAACTTAGAATATCCAGCCACCTCCCTCCAACTGTGCTACTACCTCCACGGCTCTACTATTTAGAAGTTCTGAAGTTGCCACAGATTTAGGACTTCTGCCTTTATATTTCCCAATCACTAAATGATGAGGAACAGCGACATACCAAGGGTAGAGCCCCTCAGAGAAGTAGAGAAGATCAGTGTTTATGGAGACAAGTATTGGAAGGAGATCGGGTGCCAAGCAAAATCTCTAAATTACCAAAACTGAATTGAAGTGACTTTCTCTCAGGCTCCTCCTCAGATGGGATACGCTTTGTGTGAGATACAAAGGAAAAAACAATCACTAGTAAAGCACTTTCTATCTGGCAGAGAAATTAACTGCAAGGTAAAAAGTCACACAACGTAGCTATTTACCCATCCTGAGTTCCTTCAGGGCTCAATCTCAATGAATGGTTTTATTTTTTATTTATTTATTTATTATTATTATTATACTTTAAGTTCTAGGGTACATGTGCATAATGTGCAGGTTTGTTACATATGTATACTTGTGCCATGTTGGTGTGCTGCACCCATCAACTTGTCAGCACCCATCAACTCGTCAGCACCCATCAACTCGTCATTTTAACCAGAAGATCTAAACTCATCTTCTGCGTTGGGCTAACTAGCTAACGTTCCTATCCATAGGAGATGCTGCCTTAATGTCCAAAGGCCAACTTCATTCTTTTATTTCTGAATCCCACAAATTATTTACATCCCCTTAGAAGCTGCCTTCTCAGTGAACTTGGAGCAAGTTATTTAAATCTTTTTAATGCTTCAGTTTTCTGAACTGTAAAAAGACAGAGTGCTCACATCATAAGAGTTGTAAGGATGAAAAGAAATCATTTAAAGTATTTGACAGAGCTCCTAGCCCATAATAAGTGCTCAGTGCTCAATGAATGTTAACAATTAATTTTACTTTAAACTCACTCTGGTTAGAGTCACTGTCTGTTTTGCACATATGCAAAAAGTTTTCCAATGGCTAAGGCAAGGAAAATCTAGGGGTTTTTGTTTGTGTGGTTTTGTTTGTCTGTTTGTTTTTGTAACAGAGTCTCTTTCCGTCACCCAGGCTGGAGTACAGTGGTGCAATCCCAGTTCACTGCAACCTTGACCTTCCAGATTCAGGTGATTCTCCCACCTCTGCCTCCTGAATAGCTGGGACCACAGGCACACACCACCCTTCCCGGCTAATTTTTTCATTTTTTGTGGAGAGGGGCTTTCACCATGTTGCCTAGGCTTTTCTTGAACTCCTGGGCTCAAGCGATCCACCTGCCTGTAATCCAAAATGTTGGTATTACAGGTGTGAGCCACCTCACCTTGTCTATTTTTATCTTTTATGTAAGTAATACATTGGAAATTACCAAACACTACAAAGAAATCTGCAACTATCTTAATTCTACTATTGACATAAACTTATGTTTTAACTTATGTTAAAACAAAAATAGTTTTAAACTTAACAATATGTTGAACATCTTTCCATGTCAGTAAACATGGTTCTATTACATTCTTAATATCTACATATTTTTTATTAGAGTTGTACCATGATCTATTTATCCAATCCCCCATTGTAAATTATTTATGTTGTTTCCAACTTTTTGCTATTTGTTCTTGTATAAATTTTATACATTCATTTTTTGTGAACTTCTCCAAAATTATCCTTAGAATAAATTCATGGGAGTAAAATTTCTGGGTCTGGCAGTGTGTTCTAAGGGACTTACTGTACTGCCAATTTGTCTTTCAGAAGGACTGTACAAACTGGCACACCCACCAGCAGGGCAAATTCCATGTTCTCACTTCCTCCCCACCACCAGCTACTATTTAAAATATTTGCCAAGTTGATGGGTCATAAACATAAGTTTATTTTTTAATTTTAATGCATTCATCAGACATTTGAATTTTTTCTTCTCTGATATCCTTTACAATGCCATCAAAAACTTGGTAAAGTGTGTTTTTGAGAGCACACTGGAAACTGACTACTTGAGTCTGAATTCACTCTCTGCCTCTGAATTTAATGATTTCAGGTCAGTTACATATCCTCTCTGTGCCTCAGTGTCTTCCTCTAGAATGAGAACAATATTAGTGCTTGCCATATAGAGTTAGATGCATGCATGTAAGCACTTAAGGCAATGGACTACTCCTATTGTTTGTCCATTTTTCAGTTGACATGTTGGACTTCTCTGGGTGGATATGGTGAGGAAGGCAAATTGAGGGACATCCAGAAGAAGTAATGACATAAACAAAGGCACAAAGAGACATTAAGTGTCATGTTAACTCCTACATTTAAATCTTCCCAATATTTTAATGTGTTTTGAAGAACAAAGAACAAGAATGGTTTCATGTATTGTTTTCCACTTCATGAAAGCCAATGTAAACCATATGAAACAAGCCTTGACAAGTTGTCAACATGCACTTGTCTTGGTGTATGCATGACACTGGCCCTCCGGGTCCAGCAGTTCTCAGTTGTGCTGTCTTTCACCTATAATGACCCATGTTAAGCAGGCAAGGGAAAGCATAATTCTATTTGCCCTCAGAATTATATGAGCCCAGGCTTCTGTATTTTCAAATGCAAATTATGCAAGAATACCTCTCCTCCCTGTTATGCAGTACAACAGGGAATTATTCGAACCCAGCTTTGTGCTCTAATCGTGTCCTTGTGTTTGCATGACACTAGCAATGCACACAGCGCTAGAATTTTCATGGTGAGTCAGAAGGAACCTCAGAGCTCATCTAGTTTAACCTCCTCATTCATAGAGAAAGTTCTGGATGACTGTATTCAAAACAGATCCAAGAATGAGGAAACCTTGACCATAGGGGCTTTCTAACTTTGGGAACATGGGAGCCTTCTATACAACTTATTGTAGAATTTTTAAACCTAACCCTTGTGTTGATGGGATCAGTTAAAGAGGGAGAAGCCACAATTACTGTACTCTATTCTGTCCATATATCCTGAGTCCTTTATGAAAGTGGAATTCCGCATTTGAGAACCATTTGGCTGATGAGAAGCAGCCTCCTCCTCCTCCCCCAACCAGTGTCCTAACCCTTTCTTCTTGCAGCTTTGTCTTAGGTAAGCCAACTACCTCCCCTTAGCATCTCTGGGTCTCAGTTTCCTCACGTGTAATCAGGGTGCTGTCCTCCTCTCCCCTCCCCTGCCCTCCCCTCCCCTCCCCTCCCCTCCCCTCCTCTCCTCTCCCCTCCCCTCCCCTCCTCTCCTCTCCTCTCCTTTTCTTTTCTTTTCTTTTCGACAGTCTCTCTCTGTGGCCCAGGCTGGAGTGCAGCGGCCGGATCTCGGCTCACTACAAGCTCCGCCTCCCGGGTTCCCGCCATTCTCCTGCCTCAGCCTCCCGAGTAGCTGGGACTACAGGCGCCCGCAACCACGCCCGGCTAATTTTTTTGTATTTTTAGTAGAGACGGGGTTTCACCGTGTTAGCCAGGATGGTCTTGATCTCCTGATCTCGTGATCCGCCCTCCTCGGCCTTCCAAAGTGCTGGGATTACAGGCGTAAGCCACCGCGCCCGGCCGAGGGTGCTGTTCTAAAAGATGTCTTCCAGAACAAATATTTCAGGGTTCCATTTGCAGGCTTATATATTGACGCCAAGAATATACTTTTCTGAGACAAAGTACTTTATGACTACAGAAAATCACCACCCCCATAATTACAATTGTTGAAAACTAGCCCGAGGTCTCAGCGCAACTTCTGAGGCAGGCCCAGGATACAACTCAGATCTCCTCATTCCCAGACTTTGACAAGCCAGGCACACCCAAAAGGGGTACTGTTTTAAAAAACCAAAACATGAACACTAACTTAGGCAAGGGGAGATTTTAAAACTCAGCTTGACTAACTTTACAAACACAAATTTTCAATACTTCCATGTAAAAATATTAAAGTGACCTGTAGTATCTCCCTTCTCTGTCTGCAGTCCACTGATCTCTCTACAGGGTGCCATTCTCCTTAGTGGCTAGACCAGTGATTCTCACCCTTGGTTGCACAGAATTCCCTCGTGGGTGGGGTGGAGGGGGAAGGTAAAATATTCCCAAGATCTGTGTACCACCCCCCAGAGATCCGGATTGAATTGACCTGGGGTTGGGACCCCAGTGTCAATTTTTAAACTCTCCAGAGAAGCTAATTTTCAGCCAAAGTTGAGCACCACTAGTCCAAATAAATTGCCTCCAAAGTGGAGTGCATAATTCATCAGCATGCTAAAAAATATTGTAGAATGTCTTTATATATTTTATCTTATTCTTTTAAAAATTTAGTGATTTATATCTTTGAGCATATTAATATATATATTGATACATTTGTAACAGATTGGTGCAAGAGTAAATATATAATTTATAAATAAATACCTGTTTATCCGGTGTGCATTCTAAAACAAAGGTTTTCTGATAGAAGTATATTCTCCAAAAGTTTGAATCTGAATGATTCATTGGGTAAGTAGCCATTTCTACTAAATAGGCATTGCTTTAATTATGGCATTTGTGGTCTGCTGTTAGCTAACTTCTGTATGGATATTTGCCTTTCATTTGTGCAATACATCTTGTCTCCCAAAGTAGATTGTAAATGCCTTTAAGGCAAAGACCCTGTTTCCTACTTTATACTTTCTCTCATATTTCTTGGCAATATGTTAAACCCATCAGGGTCTGCCCACTTTCTAGCTGTTGAACTATGGGCAAGCCTTAATCTCCTCAATCAAAAAACATTAATAATAATAGTACCAACTTCATAACATTACTATGAAGATTAAATTTGAGACAGTTTAAACACAGTTCCTAAAATATATTATGGACTCTAAGAATGGGAGCTATTTTATCACTGGTTGAATTGAATTCTTACATTTCATACATACAGAATGTCAGGTATGATCCTAAGAAATGAGGAAAACATGTATAAGACATGACTCCCCCGTAAGGAATTCAGTCTAACAACAGCAAACAGATACTTGAACATATAGTCATAATAACCACATAATATTATAAATGGTCTGATTGGCATATATGTAATATGCTATGAGAATACAGCTAAGGGGGCAATTAATTCTTCCTAGTGCCTTGAAGCATGAATAAGAGTTTTCCTGTAGATAAGGAAGAGAAATATACTTGGGAGAACAGCATAAACAAATGCATGGAGAACTAGCTCTCAAAGTATGGTCTAGGGATCCGTGGGAATGTCTGAAACAATTTCAGGTGGCTCACAGGGTCAAAACAATGATTATAATAATATTAAGACATTATTTGCTTTTCTCACTTTCATTTTTTGAGAAAAATACAGTGGAGTGGAGTTTTCCAGAAACTATACGACTTGCAATATGAAACACACTGAATGCAGAAGCAGCTATGAGAATCTAGCTATCTTCCATTAAAGAGACTTTTAAAAATGTAAAACAATGCGTCTCTTCTCACTATGTTCCAAAACTATGTTTTGGAAAATATAGTTATTTTTTATTAAAAAGCGTTTCATCAGAATGGATTTATTATTATTTTAAAATCAGTTATAAATATTTTAAAATATTTCCATTATAATGTATAATATTTTACATAGACAAAATCTGACCTGCTAATATTATATGTATATATATCCACCGTAAACAAAAGCTCTTTGCAGTCCTCAATAATTTTTAAGTAAAAAGGGGTCCTGTGACCACCGGTATAAAGACATAAAATTGCATGACATGTTCAAGGAATAAATGAATAAGTGTAGTTAGCTACCTCCAGTTCTTTTTGGAAGTAGACAGAGTATAAATTATAAATATATACATCACACGTTCATGCACAATGAATATGATTATCATATCTTCTCAGCCTATGAATAACAGATAAAATATACCAGAATGCTGAGAGGGTTAATCTGAATGTATGGGTGATTTTGAGAAATGACGAGGGAGCAGATTTAGTTAATCCAGTGAAAGTCATCGCATATAAATTTGCAAACTAAAATACTCCCTGGGCTGAGGTCATGTGTTTAATTTTAGCAAGTAGGGTGAATATGTTTGGGTAGGTATTTATACTAAGCAGTGGACTGAGCTGGAGATGGGTTTGACAGTGGAAACAGTGATACAACCTTTATTATTTTCAATGCAAAAAAATGAACTATTAATGTGATGTTCTGGTTGAAAATTTAAACTCTCAAAAAATCTGGAAATTCAAAGTCATGGTACCCATAGCAACCATAACTCTGCCCCCTTGCATGCCCAGTGTGGAGTATTTTGTATTGCAGTACATGCTGTGAAATCTATGCCTAAATGTGCTATATAGCAGAGTTACAGTTGCTGTGGGAACTGTAACTTTGAATTGCCTGCCTTTTGTGTCATTAAACTTTCAGCTGAAGTATTGCATTAAAGGAGGTTTTTTTTTTCCTCTGCTGCGTTTCCTCATTTAAAAAAAAAATTGATTGGGCATCTTTTTTTAAAAAAGGATGTAGGCCGGGCGCGGTGGCTCAAGCCTGTAATCCCAGCACTTTGGGAGGCCGAGACGGGCGGATCACGAGGTCAGGAGATCGAGACCATCCTGGCTAACACGGTGAAACCCCGTCTCTACTAAAAAACACAAAAAACTAGCCGGGCGAGGTGGCGGGCGCCTGTAGTCCCAGCTACTCCGGAGGCTGAGGCAGGAGAATGGCGTGAACCCGGGAGGCGGAGCTTGCAGTGAGCTGAGATCCGGCCACTGCACTCCAGCCTGGGTGACAGAGCAAGACTCCGTCTCAAAAAAAAAAAAAAAAAAAAAAAGGATGTAAATGATGTTAGATTCAAATAGCAGGATAATGCATTCTAGCTTCCCAGATATATGCACTGATATAGCATTAGTGAATTACCACATTTACATATTTCAACCTGCAATAACAAGTCATAAAATAATCCTCTATTTATATAGCACCTTTAATCCTGAAGGGTCCCATCGCACACACAGACACACAGTAACCGAACCACATTGGACAAGAAAACTCAATAAATATTTAACAGCGCCCAACAAAATTATACAGTGCTTTAGGACAAGCAGTAAGGAAGAAAGGCACTGTCATGCAGCAGTCAGAATACAAACCAATGAGTGAGAAATCTCATGCTCCACTCTTACTTTTATGATGGCCTGGGCTCTCCCCGTGACCTTGAGTCAATGATTTGACTGCCTCACAAAAACTCCAGGTATTCCATTTTTTTTTTTTTCTATCTGTTTACTGAGGAAGTATTTCTAAGACCAAAGGCAAGAAAAGACTTCAAAAGGTCATTTGGTTGAGTTGACCACTCCCAACCAAGGGACGTACCTCCATATTCTAGGGCAGAAGTCAGCAAATTTCTACTACAAAGGGCAAGACAGTAAATATTTTAGGCTTTGAGGGCCATACGGTCTCTGTCACAACTACTCAATTCTGCTGTTTTAGCGCGAAAGCAGCCGTAGACAATACATAAATGAAAAAGCATGGCTGTGTTCCAATAACATTTATTTATGGACACTGAAATTTGAATTGCATATAATTTTTATATGTCACAAAATATTATTCTTCTGATTTTTCTTAGCCATTTAAAAATGTGAAACATGTTCTTGGCCTGGGAGCTATAGAAAAGCAGGTGGTAGGCTGTAGTTTGCTGGTCCCTGCTCTAGAAGTCTGAACTGCATATCATGTTCAAAGATACCCATACAAATCTTTCAAATCTTTAACAATTAGTTCCTCACCCCCAAAAAGGTATGTATGTTTTATTTAAATATATGCAAAGATCTAGATCTAGATATATAGCTCTACATATGTATATATTTAGATCAAGTTATGGATATATATGTGTGAAAGTTTATTATACATTTTGCAGATATACAGGAAGTATAGCAGAAATGTGCAAATAATAATTATACAACACTCTTCATTGTGAATTCCAGCTGGTTCATTTATTCTCATAGAATGCTTCTGTTCCTGTTTGCTGAACTCTGCTATCCATACCTAACCTACGGTTGCAATTAACAAATAAGTGTAGCTCTAACTTTAATGTTGATGGATATTTTCACTTATATTAAGGAATACAACAAAAGAGAAAAAACAAAGATGTATCCTAGAACTTCGCTTTTTCATCAATGACATGAACACCTTCTTTGCTGGTATCAAATAATAGTTTTCAAACTATTTCCTCAATTGTGCTATTCACAATATGGCTACAGGCTTGACTTAGTTAAACCTAAGTCAGAGTTCTCCAGAAAAACGGAATAAGGGGTGTGTGTGTGTGTGTGTGTGTGTGTGTGTGTGTGTTGAGTATGTGTAGAGAGGGAGAGAAAGACAGGGACAGATTAATTTATTATGAAGAATTGGCTCGCATGATTGATTATGGAGGCTAAGAAGTCCCAAGATCTGTAGTCCCCAAGCGGGAGACCCAGGAGAGCTAATGTGTACTTCCAAGCGGAGTCCAAAGGTCTGAAAACCAGGAAAACTGATGTTTCAGTTCAAATCGGAAGGCCGGAAAAGACCCATATCCCAGGTCAGGCAGACAGTTTAGAGAAGTTCCCTCTTACTCAGCATTTTTGTTCTAGTCAGGCCTTCAACTGATTAGATGATGCCCACCCATGTGGGGGTTTACTTTGCATATCATTTTTCTGCTTTATTCAGTCTAGTGATTCAAATGTTAATCTCATCAAAAACACTCCCCCAGATATACCTAGAAAAATGTTTGACCAAATATGTGGGCACCCCATGGCTCACTCAAGTTCACACATAAGATTAATCATCACAATCTGCAGTATTAACATTGTCTTCATCACTTTCTCAAGTCCAATCAACAAAACAATGAATCAAGCTCTGATTTGTAATGTTTGCTGAATTCCATGGTATAAATACCCCACCATGGCCAATTTCAAGCTGCCAATAGGATGTCAGTGGATGTGAACTGGGAAGAGATGGGGAGTAGCACACCCTTATATAGTAGAATTGGTCCTCCATATCCACAAGTTCTGCATCTGAGGATTCAACCAACTGCAGATTTAAAATATTCAGAAAGGCCAGGCATGGTGCCTCATGCCTGTAACCCCGGCAGTTCAGGAGGCCGAGGCAGGCAGATCACTTGAGGTCAAGAGTTTGAGACCAGCCTGGCCAACATGCTGAAACCCTGTCTCTACCAAAAAATACAAAAATTAGCCAGGTGTGGTGGCACACGACTGTAGTCCCAGCTACTCAGGAGGCTGAGGTGGGAGAATTGCTGGAACCCAGGAGGCGGAGGTTGCAGTGACCAGAGATTTCACCACTACCCTCCAGCCTGAGCAACAGAATGAGACCGTCTCAAAAAAAAAAAAATACAAATAAATAAATAAATATAAAAATAAGTGAAAAATAAAAATAAGTGAATGGTGAAATAAGTGAAAAATAAGAATAAGTGGAAAATACAACAATATAGCAACTGTTTACATAGTATTTACATCATATTAGTTATTATAATATGATGATTTAAAGTATAAGGGGGATGTGAATAGGTGATATTCAAATACTACGCCATCTTATATAAGGGACTTGAGCATCCACAGCTTTTGGTATCTGCCAGGAGTCCTGGAACCAGTCCTCTGAGGATACTGTACCACGGCCACAAAAATGCAAAAGACATAAATAACCTCCAGAGTATAGATAACAGTAAAATGTAGTAAAACAATTAGAGTGTTGAGGGTATATTGCCATTGTTTTCTAATATAATTTATTTGACAGCTTATATAATTTAATGTTCAATAGTGGATGTGTTTGACATCTGACTTGCAAAATTTCTGAAAATGTAATCATCAGCTCCGGGGAGTCGGCGGGAACTAGTGCCAGCATACCCCTAGAAGGGCATTTTTTAAGCCCTGAGGGAAATTCATCTGGTCCCCTACCGTCTTTGTGTAAAGCCTACCCAATTTTATTTTGGCCAAAGCTTATTGAAAATGAAAACAGAACCAACCTCACTGTTCTTCTTGGTATTATTTTTCTTCTGAAGTACTCAGATCTCCTTATACCCTTAGTGAATTACCACATTTACATATTTCAACCTGCAATAACAAGTCATAAAATTATCAGTCTGTGACATGGCAAAATGTAGGTGGAGGCAGTCAAGGGACTTGCCGGCACTTCCATGGATCTGAATGACTCCCCAGTAAGGGCAGCTGCCTCTATACAGATGACCAGTCTGGATAATTCTGCCACAATATGTGAGAAATTCTGACAAAGCCGGAATTAGGGTTTGAGCCCGGCAGATAATTATAGTCATGGACATGGATACACAGCAAATCAGAGAAGAATGATCCCCTTGACTTTCAGTCTAGTGATTTACCTACCGTACCCACTCTGCTTCTAAGTAATGAGTTACTTAATGCTTGTCAAGTAATTATAAGTTGTAAATCACCAAATACAAGGCATCATTAATGTCCGTTTGAAACTGCACAGAGAAATTTTAGTAGGCAATATATGAGTCCCCCAGTGGAGCCAAGACTCCATGTCTGTACATTTTCTTGTCTCCTTTAAAAAAAAAAATCAGGTATGGCAAGATGTTTTAATAACCTCAGATGGTTGGGACCTCTGTTTTGAGTATGACCTATAGTAGGTGTTCCCAGCAACTTCTTTAATACCATGCTGGGGGGCAGTTTGATCAAATTATTTATTAATATGTGGATCACAAATGAGTCTGAAAGCCTGAGTCACCACTACCCTTTCCCCCAGCACCCTGCCATTTGGGATGGAATGGCATGGCATTCCGAATAAAGGGGCAAGATTACAATTTAGTCAAACGTCATATATGTACCCTGCAGTGCAGGCAATTAAAAAAATAAAGGCTTAGTTATTTCTATACTAAGTAACCCATAAATGTCAAGGGCACTTGAAGGCAATGAAATTGTTAAAATTAAGAGGTGTTAGGGTGTATTTGTGATGGGGTGAGGGAGTGGGACTTGTCTTTAATTTACAAACAAATTAGAAAAAATAAACAGACTCAGCATTGCTATTGTAACTGGAAAGGCTTGAGCAAATTTAATCCAACTTCCCGGATAATACTTGATTAATCTCAGACTCGGGAGGAAAATCAAGATAAGATAGGAGGTCTCCATCTGTACCGAGGGCAGGAGAACTTGGGGCTTCCAGTGCTCACAAAGGGCATCACATGACCCTTCCCAGGGGGATCACTTGCTCCGAGTTCCTGAGTCTCTCTTGGCTCCGGCTACAAGTTCATGAGAAATCTGTCCCCATACCCATCCTTCTGAAGCTTCCAGCCTTTACCACCGGACCTGGGCTGGAGTCCCACCCCCACCACAGCTCTTGAGACAGGGGACGAATAGGAGACCCAAATTTGAGCTGTAGCTCAACCTTTGACCACTAGAGGTCTCCTGGAAAGCAATGACCCGTATAACCCGGTTTATCCTCCTTCAAACCAATAGACTTGTTGCACTAAGACTTGGCGAGCCTGCTCTGCTCAAGGCCTCCTTACTAATAACGCCACCCGCCCCCGCCGCTCACGATGGCGCCAGGCATAGAGGGGGATGGGACCAGGCGGTGGCTGACCCTCAGACAGTGCTGGTTCTTTACGAATCATTCTGCAGACTCCAGGGCTACCCCTTCGAACCCCACTTCTTGACCAAGCAAGAGCACGAGAGCGCTCCTAACTCGAGGTCCCCAGGTGGGCAGCGTGGAGCCCCACGGACTCCCAGCCAGCAATGGACTGGGCAAGGGACCCACGTTCGGAATCACCTAGCATCAGGTCCGCCAACAGGCCAGGATCCACTCGCTCCTCGCTTCGTGCCCCTAATTCCCCGCCCCCATTACCCTCCTTCACCGCCTCCGTTTTGCCTCCGGATCGCAAAAGTGACCCGAGCTTTAACCAGTGGAAGGAGATCAGGGAACCATTCACTGTCCCTATTCTCATCCATGTGGTATTTTCTGGAGAAATTAGTGGCTTCTAGCTGGAAGAGGAAAGAAAAGGGGTGGGGGGGGGGGCGGGTGGCTGAGGGGGAGCAAGGAAGGAAACAGCCAGGTTGAATTCCCAGTCTTTATCAAGCAATTCGCTCACCAATGAGAGAAAGCTGCAGTGGCAGATTCGAGCCACATGCGGTAGTGTGTAGCAATTAGTAGATAAAATGCTGACTAAAGTGCTAAAACATGAAGTATTATTGTAGCCAAGGTCAAAAATGCTTCAGTTGTCTTTTCAATTTGGGGGAGGGGAGGCCCAGGGGTACGCAGAGAGGTTTGCATTTTCGAAATGGTCGCCTTCTTTCTTCAAACTGTACTTTTCCTTTTTTCTTTTCCTTTTTTTTATGATCCTGTTTATTATAGTCCAAGCTGCCTAATTATGTCACTGCTGGTTTTTGCAACTAACTTAATCCTCCTGATCCTTTATGAAGCGATTCGCAGACACTGAATGTCTACTGCTCTCCCATCCCCTTGAGGGGCAAGAATGATTTTTAATTTTTTACCTTGTAAATATACCAGATTAATTTAGAAAGTAGGATTTTTGGCTAGTAAAGCAGCAGGAATATAGGTGTGTGGGTACAGGATTCTGTGTTTCAGTACAAGAAAGAGCCCAGAAATGGTGGGTCATATAAACATATACTACTCTCCCTCCCACCTTTTATACACAGCAAGTTCCAGCTACAAGCTTTTTTATAGATAAATAAAGCAGTTGCTTTCATGATTATAACTGTCCTGAATGGATTGTCTTCTTACAACATTCAATCTGTTTATGAGTATTTACTTTACATTAGCCCAGGGACCCTGCACTGCAGGAGTTTGCCTCTATTCCCCTGGGTGTCGGTGTCTCAAGTCTTACATCTGCTCTGTGATTGATGGAGCCTTGAATCCACGTTATTACTCTCTCACAAGCAGAAATCAAACAGGCTATTAACTACATTACTTCAAAGAACTGTTTCAATACAATCTCCTTATCTTAATTGAAACTTTCTTTGTGTGGATATTTGCTACACAGATAATTTACAGGTGCCTATCAAACATCACATTAAGGAAGAGGTAAAATTGAGGGATTTTTGGGGGGAGGGGTAAACACTATTGTGATCTGTAATTTTAAGAGGCATTCACAGTATTCGTTCAATTTATTAGATTTATTATGTTCATGGGGGTGGGGGCAGTGCTGTAAAAAGAGGGGGAAAGATATCCCTGTAATTCTATTTTGAAATTTAGCATTCATCTGACTACAAGGCTGCGGATGCTCAAAAATATTCAGACCTAGATCCCTGCAATTGTTAACATCTCAGAAACCTTATCAGAGAGATAAGGCACCGTGCATCCTAGTTCAGTGCCTACCTTGAAGAGCTGAAGAAACAGGGTTTCTAATTAGATGAAGTTCGTTACACACTTAAAGACTTACAGCACCAAAGATAGTAGAAGTTGCTTAGATGCTGTAAAGAGCTGTATAATTTTTTAAGAAAGAGATTTAATATACAATTGAGGGATACCCTCAGGCATTCTGTTGAGGTTTCCTGCATAAATGCTGCTGCATTGGTCATACAGGAAACTGACTCAGAGTCGATCTCAAATACGATCTTGTCAAAATACTGCAACTCAAGTTTTTTAATATAGGATTTCTTGAACTGGATGTACATATTTACGCTAACAGGACAGAGACTAACAGAAGCCTTAGGCATGTCTATTTTTTAAAAAGACATGTAAAATCCCCCTCAGTCAAGTCCATTCTCATATGTTAAAAATGAACAAAATGGGCGATTCTAATCAAACGTCTGCAGTATGCATTATAAAGTTAAAAAGAGAGAGAGAAAGCGCAAGAGAGCTGTAATTTCTCTTTGTAACCCATGTTTATAAAATAGAAAGATCAGATGAAATTTCAAGAGATAATTAAAGAGTGATGTGCAAGTCATAATTTGGCTAATGTAAAAGATTGGAGACTGAATTGTAGTCCTCCATCGTGCAGAGTTGTGATATTACTTTAAATTATTAAAATAGTTTTCGACAGCTTTCAGAATACCGGTTCTTTGGCATGGGCTTTTATTATTTATTGTAATTGGAGGATCTGCCATTTTCTTTCGTTTATCTCTGTGTGTATAGAAAGGAGATAGATTTTGCCTTTTATTACTTCCCCATGTTCTGAATCAAAAATGTGGTTTAGATAATGTTAAGTGCCCTAATTCTTACTGCAGCGGACGCAGACGTTATGAAAAGGCATAAAAATACACACAGAGGGTCTTTCCACCTCAAGTCACTGAATATGAGGCATTTGTGCTCTGCCGGGTGTATTAACTTCAGCCATGTGAATATAATTTTCATTAAAGTAATCCTGTTTCAACTAGATGCTGTGACTTGAGGTGAAACGTTGCGAAAGCGTTAAAAATAGCTTACTAGTAATTTCAACATCCTGTAATTTTATCACAGATCAAGTTTCAACTGTCATACTATACAGACCTTATTCCCCATATAGTACATGTTTACTTTTTTAGCATGCCAGACCCACTTTGGAAAGATTGGTGCCAATATAATAAAAGCTGGAGGGGGGGTGTGCTGGAAGGAGTGGGAGGAGAGCGGGGAAGGGGGTGGGGGAACGTGGGGGAAGCGAGTACACCATTTTAAATCAACACTGCGAAAATGCAATCTAGCCTGGCGGAGGACCGGCAGCTGGGTCGGAGCGAGCGAGGGCTTTGCAGTCTCTGCCTGTTCCTTGTTCTGTCGCTCTTAAGTTTCTCTGTGTTTGCATAATAGCCGTGCATGCAAACCTCGCAATGCTCCAGGGCTCCAGAACAATAAATATACACATTTAAAGCCTTTATTGTCTTACGGTTCATGCCCCCGGTTTTCAACAGCTTAATTTCTGGTTGTATTTAACTAGTTTGCAAATGGATTTTTTCAGTTTCAAACTATTATTGAGGAAGCTCCCCTCCCTTTTTTGGCGGGGGAGGGGATGGGGGTGGGGTAGGAGTCGGTATATTATTCCTGTAGCGCTGGGTTATATAAACACATTATCATTTGAGAGCGCCCTTGGCGTCCATCAGCATTGTAAACACGTACTAGTGTATATACTTCAAAATTAAAGAATGCACACGCAGAACCGGGAGCCTGAATTCATATTCTGAGCAGACTCGCTGCTCGCATTTATTGATTTATCATGCATCGTTTATTGTTCCAGTCCCTAAATGCAGTCGCTGTCCGTTCAATATTGTTTGCAAAATCCTAAGATGTGTGTGCACTGCTCACTTGTCTCTTTTTTTTTTTTTGCTGAGTATTTTTTTGCGAAGCGAACAAATGCATTAATATTTATATGTTTATATAATCGATAACCCACTTTTCCCTTCCATGTAAATAGGCATCAAAAGATAATTTAACAGATTAGTTCTCGAAAACATGGCAGTGAGGAAGCGTAATTTAACTATCAAACAAATCTACATGTCTAATAACAGCAAATCTGCTAAGGAGCATTAGAAAGAGGAGCAGCGCCCCGGAATCTCTGCAGGAAATGTTCTTTATATTAGACATATACAAGCAGGTCCTGTCAGATGCACAGCGGAGCTCGCTAGCCCTCCTCTCCTCCAAAAATCTCATCAGACGATATCCCCAGACAGGGGCGGTTAGAGAGAGAGGAATCACATCTCCACACAGTTTTTGGGTGCTTTTTATTTTTACAAATCTTTCTATGTGTTTTTTGCCTTGATCCATCCTCTTCCCGCCGAGATCGTACGGCGCCTTTCTCTCGATTATGAATTTGATCAATCCATATTTGGAAGAAAACCCATACAGTTTTTTCAGGAGCTGAAAATTGAGTCGTTATAGAAATATTAGGACATATTTTCAATCATTTCAGTGCCCAAAGGGAGGCAAGAGCTCAGTTTTATATTGAGACATTACGCCGGCTGAAGGCAGAGAATGCGTTTCCCTGCCAGGACCTGATGCAATCCATTCAAGCCAACAAGTTTGGAGAGAATGTTGAGTTCAATCAATTCAGAACGTCGAGATGGAGCCCAACTCACTCCAGGTATTTCGCTCTCCTCCGCTCCTCCGATCCCGGCACCCCCCGGCACCCCCCAACCCCCTAGCTCACCCACACCTCTGCACCCACCCACACCCCCCACAAACTTTTCACCAAACTTTTACCCTCTGCATCCCCCAAAATCATTTTTATTGTTTAAAAAAATCCCTGCACTGATCATACATACATAATGTAATTTTACCGCCTCAGATGGGGAGGTGGGAGAAGTGGCGGTGGGGGGCCCTGAGTTTTTTTTTTTTTTTTTTAGGGAGGCAAAAAATTTGTGGGCGCTATTATTTTTCCACCCAGCGTTATATCTGTTGGGTCGTCTGTATTAAGAGAGTGGATGTGTGTGTAAATGTGTCTGGGAATAGATGTTTGTGCTCTGATGGCTACATTATTTATTTGGTGTTTTTTTCCCCCCCTGCAGTGGGTCGGCTCACCGTGTGGCTTGCACGGACCTTACATTTTCTACAAGGCTTTTCAATTCCACCTTGAAGGCAAACCAAGAATTTTGTCCCTTGGCGACTTTTTCTTTGTAAGATGTACGCCAAAGGATCCGATTTGCATAGCGGAGCTCCAGCTGTTGTGGGAAGAGAGGACCAGCCGGCAACTTTTATCCAGCTCTAAACTTTATTTCCTCCCAGAAGACACTCCCCAGGGCAGAAATAGCGACCATGGCGAGGTGGTAAACCTGTCTGTCCCTCTCTTCTTTCTTTATTATTTTTCCCCCTAGTAATGCTTATTACAGGGCAAGCTTGAAAATACTGTATTCACTTCTGCAGGCGAGCAGGATCGACTCCTTTTTTAAAGGGGTAGCGCCACTAGCTGGGGCTCGAGTATTTTGCCATTGTCAGAGTTTGGCTGTCAGCTTTACAAAGAGGATCCAACTGCTGATTTTAGTCAAGATCAAATAACTTGTTCGAGAAGGGTTTTGTTCAAGGGTGTGTGTGTGTGTGTGCGCGTGTGTGTGTGTGTGTGTGTGTTCATTTGCTCTCCTGCTATTGCCTCTTGAACATCACATCCTTTTTATATTTTTTGCCTTTTGAAAATTTACCTTCGTGTCTGGCTTCGTCGTGTCTGGGTGGATTTCTTTCGGTGGGTTTCGATATTGTTCTCTCTTTTTTAAGTAAGTATTTGATATGTTTAAGAGGGCGGAAATTACGAAATGGAGGCAGAATGAGATCAAAAGCTATTGAGTTGGCAAAGACGTGTTGAATAAAGTGATAAATGACAGGTACTGGAATAATACATTCAAATAACTTGCAGATCTGCCCGGGCGGATTTCAAAGCGGTGGTGTAACAGGCACAAACACGTTAAGCATTAACAACTATCTCTCGCCCACTCCCCCTCCCCCCGGACAAGCCATTTGATGTTCTAGTTTGCAATTACTCCACGCAAAGTGGACGTCTTCCTGCGCGATCTTTGGGGGTGTGTGGGACGGGGGCGGGGGAGGGGAGGGCAGAGGGGTGTGTGCTCGCCCACTGGCCCTGCGAGTCCAGCGTTCTCCGTGCCCAGACGGCGCTCCCGGGGAGGGCGGGGAGGGACAGAGCCTCCCCGGCACGTTTCTGGGCGGCCGCGGGGGCGCTCGCCGCGCTCCCGGGAGGACGCCGGAGGTGAGCCCGCTGTCACTGGGCGCCGGGGCGGCCGCCTCCCTTCGGCTCTGTCATTTCATGTGTGACCGCAGTTCTGCGGGCTCCCCTCGTCAGCTGACCGACCTCAGCGCCGTGGTACCTACCGGGGGGAACTATTTTGGGGAGTCTGTGCCCACGGCGCAACGGGGAGGGAGGGCGCACGGCCGCCTGGCGAGGCTTTGTGTTGCCAAAGCGAGAGCAGGGTAATCAAACAGACTTTTGAGAGCAGCTAGTGCTGTGCCAGGCTCTCGAGCTTTCGAGGTAGGTGTAAGGATCTAAGGATCTTTTTGTTAAATGAATGGTTTCCCGTTTAACTCATCCCGGGGCTCGGAGCTGCCACTCCTTCCAGAATTCCTTGGTCTGGTGGAGTTGATAGTACTTTTGGCATTGCCAGTTCACTCCCTCTCCCCAGGATCGAATTACTCGTCAGTGGTCTATGCCGGTTAATTACTGGAGTTCGTCGAAACGTTCGCCCTCGAATCTGCCTTTTCGGAAATAAGCCCCTCCCACCTCCCCGCTCACCTCCCCCCTCCACCCTCCCTGGCCAGCTTTGGTTTTTAAATGTTCATATTTCCCGACGTCCGCCTGCAATTTTAAAAAGGTGTTGTTTGGAAATACTGTGAAAAATCCTGCAACCTACCAACAGGTTGAGCTCTTTACCCCTCCCAAGGTCTGGCTCGGGCCCCCTCCCCCGACCCAACTTTCCTGCGCAGCTGTCTTCCTCCCCCTCCGCCTCCTGATTTCTTATTATTTGCTTTTCAAATTTATTACTTCAACATGGCCTGTGATCTGGAAAAGGGAAGGATTAAATATCCAGAAAAGAACTTGTGCCTAATAGACTTCTGACTAAGTCCAGGAGGAAATTATTCAGTGTTTTATGGGATATTTTGTGGTCACTCTTTTTTTGGGGGGAGGGATTGAAATTGGGATATTTTTTAAAGACCCTGAGTTGACCCCACTTGGTCCAGTTTTAATTTTTGTGGGTGTAATTAAATGGTGAATTCTGATTTAAGAATAAAGGCTATGTTTGCCAAACGTTGCATCTGCTGGAAGTGTTGACAGTGAATAGATATATTTTTAAATACACGATTTCTTTTTAATTGTTCATTATGGGGAATTGAAAGGGAACCATTGTAATGATCTCTGCATTTCGTCACTGCTATATGAGCCATACCTGAGAAAATTAATCTTGCCATTTAAAAGTAAACTCTGGGGGTTTGCAGAGGGAGATGGCTCTATTTATAATCCTCAGCTGCATATACATCGTCTAATATTATGCATGATTTGTTTTTTAATGCTAACACGGCTGGTAATTAGCTGTATGATTATACTTGTATATTTCATTAGGACTTTGGCTGATGTCATTGTGAATTATTCAGCCATATTAAAACAATTTTCAATTGAGATAATGACACGCCTCAAAATTATGCAAATGCAGGCTGCATTGTGCAAAATAATTATGACAAATGTAAAGCAGGTAGAAAGTTTCCCAATGCAGATCGGTTTTCCACCCTGGTGATGTCATTTCCCCCCTGGCCTAAGTTAGTCATTCATTAGCAGACTAGCAGCAGCAGTCTCTGGAGGAGAGCCTTACAGAAACCAGCATTTACTGCTGGCACCTAGAGGGGGCAACAGGGCCCTCTCATTAAGAAATTTGCTTTGTTTTCACTTACTCCATTAACTTGTTTATATACATTTAAATGATTTTTATTACTGATTTTAAATAGTTTTGAATGATGCAGTTGCCATTTGCAATATGTAACTGAAAGAGAAAGGTTTCTTGGTGATATGCACTGTTACTTGGAGAAAATGTTCAGCACATTTAATCAGCCAGTACAGTTTATTTTAAGTAACCAAATGGAGGTTAATAATTTCTTGATTGAGCTGACATCAGCATCCATTTCGAAAGGACAGCCAGGACTCAGTATGCTTTTTTTGGTTTAAGAGAATCATTCTGCCTTTTTATGATTTCTTGAAATGTAAAGACGTCAGTTCTAAAAGCAGAAAAATGATCATTGTGCAAGATTAGAAATAGCGTCCCTGTGTGGTTTGCTGTGATTTGCAGAGGGTTTTTTTTTTAATATTTTCTTATGATTTTTGTAATGATTGTAGGAGGCTTGATAAGGCAGGACTTTGTACACCCATTTTACAGATGAGGACGTAGACTTGGAAAGGTTATGTGGTTCGTCAAAGGTCACCAGGCTAGAACCCAGGCTTTCTTGAAATTCAGGGTTATCTTTTCTCCCCAGTGAAACCTACCCTTGAAAGCAGAGCTTGAACGCATCATATTATATTCTAGAAGTGTGTACTAATGTGGACAGTCCCTCAGACATTTTAGAATTGTAACTAGTTAATCAGGTTTGCCAAAGGTCACCAGATGTCTAGGTAGCAAAACTATCCTTATCCTATAAAGTTAAGCTAATTCTAATCAGTGGTATATAATGATAGCAGTTATATTTTAATAGTTATTAATGATCATTAACAATTTACTATTCATTTTAATGATAATGGTGATGATTTATATGCTTATATACACCAATGCCTTTATATATAATATTTCCAGCGTTGGCAACTGGTGTTGAGGAAAAGCATTCAAGAAAGTCACATTTTGATTCTGCAGCTTGCTATTTGCTTAATCTTGAACAACCGTTAAGTACTTGGAGCCTCAGTTTCTTCAGCTGCAAAATGGGAACAAAGTAGGGATGACTATAGATTGTTGGTGAAGATCAAGAGGATTTATAGGCAAAAGAGCTTTATATACTGTAAAGTGCTTAAATAAATAGAAAAGAATTATGATTATAGTGACCTTTGTTCTAGATATTCTTAACTTTATAAACAATAAAAAAATAACTTTTGTGTCTATGTGGAGGTTCTTGGACCTAAAAATGATACCATCTTAAATTACCATGAAAATGAATAGCAGGGCCATGTGCAAGGAGTTAAGTGTCTTTAGTAATTACTTACAATTGCCACATTCAGCCAGTAGCTCTTCAGAGGAGGAAAATGGCAAAGTAGGCGGGTAATTGGTTCTGTTACTGGATAACTTCTGATTACATTCATTTTCCAATTGCCAAGTGCTTAATCTACTGGCAGTATACCCTCTTAAAATGGGTGGATATGCAAGCTTGGATTTCAGCCTGACCAGCCATCGCTGGGATTTTACGAGAAGGTTTGCTGGTCACCTCAACTGTGCATGTGGATGGCTAAGCTAATGATGTCCAGGAGTCAAGATCAGACATACCTGGATGTTACAGATTCTAGCATGCATTCAGGATTTCTAAAAGTGATTTGGTTATCACCAGCCTCACTGCTGAATTAAAAAATGCTAACAATCCATGTTCTGGGGCCCGTATTGAAATCTACTTAAATAGAATATCTAGAGTTGGGTCCAGGAGTCTGAATTTTAAATATTTAAACAGTCTCAGTCTAGCTGTGTGATCTCGGGCAAGTTCTAAACTCTCTGTGCCTCCGTTTTCTTATCTGTAAAGTGGAAATACAGTCCTTATTTCCTAGGATTATTTTAAGGATTAAATAAGTTAATATATGTAAAATGCATATACACAAAGTTGACACATAGTAGATATTTCAGTAATGGTTGACTGTTGTTATTATCATTAATATTAGCGTTATACTCACTGAGGTTTGAAACCACTACCATGGAGCTTACTGAAGAAAGTTTTTCTGTGTGAGGGAATGGCACCTAGGTTAGTTTGCTAGGACACGTGGGCTTCCAAGTCCTACCAAACCAGGCTATCTTTCATCTCTATGTTAGCTTTAGCTGTGTCGCCAAAATAAAAACTGTCTTAAGGATTTACATTTTACTGCAGAAGTAAGCTGTCAACTGGATCAGCAGGTTTGTTTTTTTTTTTTTTCCCAAAAGATTACCTGATTTGATCATATCTGGAGTTAGGCAGACACATTCTGGAATCTAGAAGGTGCTGGATTGGTCATGCTCTTCTCTTTGGATAGCTCCTCAGTCTTGGTCTATAACCATAAGGTAATTTTTTAGAGATTTCTGAGACCTCTTAAATGACCACACTTGCCTTTGACAATTGCTTTAACTTTTTTAAGCCTCAGTTTCTTCCTCTGTAAAATAGATTTAATGATCTCAACTGTGCTGGGAATCAGAGATAATAATGAAAAGCATCTGGAATCTAGCATAGTACCTATACATGAGAGTTCAATGAATAATGGTTGCACTTATAATAGTTATTACTTATTTTTAGTAATCATCTTAAGCTAAGAAAATGAATTATCTTTACTTTCTACCAAGCAGGTCTTTTAGAACAAAGATAAGATGCAAAGAATTGCATGGAGAGAAATTACTGGACTGTGACAAGGGTCACCCAAATAAGGCCTGAAGGCCAAATCTGGCCCACTGTCTGTTTTTGTGAATAAAGTTTTATTGGAATGTGGCCATGCTAATTTGTTTAAGGCTGCTCTCAGGCTCCAACAGCAGAGTTGAGTTCTTTTGACAGTTACCAGATCGCTGGTAAAGTGGAAATATTTGCTATCTGGGTTTCTACAGAAAAACTTTGCTGACCCCTGGCCTATGCAGTTGATCTGCCAGAAGGTAGATGATGTGTACCTGTTTTTCTTTCTTACTTGAGTTTTGGCCAGGAACCAGTAATATCAGAAATATAAGAAATTTAAGTACTATAAGAAATTGTACATTAATATTATATCATTAACGTTTACGTATCCAATACAATTTCACCATTGATTCTAGGACATTAAAATTTGAGAATGAGTGAAATTAAATTATATTTTGTATGGTTAAGATCGAAACTTTAGCCAATATTAGTATTATCTATCTTGAGTTAATAAAAAACTACTCCTGAAGTTCTATGTGCTCAGTACTCTGGTAGGTGAAGAGATAGATGCAAAATGGTTTGTGATGTGATGTGACTCGTTTTCTGAATAAATTTATCAATCTTGATAAGGAGATGAGATCAACATGTCTAAAAATGTAAAAGCAGTATGACGTCAGTAAATTGTGCTGATAATACATGTAATAGGCATCCAAAGGAAGGCTCCCAACCATCATGTTTTTTGGGAAAAGAATTCATTAAATTTCTCAGATGTTGACTGAAGACCTACTGTGTGCTGGCACTTGGCTACAAGAGATTAAGAAGAATGGTTTCGGCAGGGTGCGGTGGCTCACGCCTGTAATCCCAGCACTTTGGGAGGCCAAGGCGGGCGGATCACGAGGTCAGGAGATGAGACAATCCTGGCTAACATGATGAAACCCCGTCTCTACTAAAAATACAAAAAAAAATTAGCCAGGTGTGGTGGCGGGCGCCTGTAGTCCCAGCTACTCAGGAGGCTGAGGCAGGAGAATGGAGTGAATCGGCGAGGCGGAGCTTGCAGTGAGCCGAGATCGTGCCATCGCACTCCAGCCTGGGTGACAGCGCAAGACTCCGTCTCAAAAAAAAAAAAAAAAAAAAAAAAAAAAAGAGAATGGCCTCTGCTCTCAAGGAGTTGCCAGACTGCCTTTATAGACAGACAGTAATCACAGAAAAGCCATTAGACTCTTTCAGTCTGGGTTCCTTAGTTTGAGTTGAGATGAACTGAGATCATTATTTGTTTGTAGCATTTCTTAATCTTTCTGGAAATTAGAAAATACTGTCTTCATCTTTGAATTATCACTCCCTGGACACATATTTGTAGAGCACCTGTTATGTGCCAGATCCTATTCTAGGCCCTGGGGATACAACATGAACAAGACAGACAAAAATCACTGCTCCCAGGGAGCGTATAGTCCAGCGGTTGGTTGTAACCTCTTGTGCACTTTATAGTTATCTGTGTTCTTTTCCTTTACCTTGTCGCCTGACCCCATGCTCCCCCCACCATAGTGCTGTTCTCAGGAGCAGGCAGTTGTGCCTTACTCACCTATGAGTGCTCTGCAATATTTAGTGCTATTCAGTGAGTATTTTTTGAGTGACTGAACCACATAATTAAAATGCCTTCTTGCACACAGTCTACCTTTTTAAAGCTTTACCCAGTTTCTTTCTGGCAGATGACCAGTGACCAGTCATCCACATGTGGGCCAGATCGAGGACCCCATCTCACACTTCTTCTTTCTCTTCCAAAGTCTGTAGTCATTTCGCACTGTAGAATGTGAAACCGTGGGAAGTGGTTTTTTCATAGGAGCACCCACCAAAGAAATAAGCAAATATTTGAATGATTAGGCTGGAGACAGCATCTCTGTTTCGTTGGGTAATTTTCCAGTCTCAGCAGTCAACCCATAAAAAGTCAGGGCTTTGTGGTGGCAACCTATGAAAAGACTAGACTTCAGGGAAGAAGATTCACTCCTCACCTGGTGTTGGTTGGCAGTTCATACAAGCCAGCATGTTCTGCAGGCTGATGGTCTTAACTAGGCCACGTGTTTGATAGTGCCTCAAAATTGTAAGCAATTAAAACCTCTCTTGACAATTAGACTGTCAGGCACATACTAAGGAACTGTTATTTTTATGAAATACAGGAGTCCATACATGTAAATACTTCATTATTAATTAGTAATAAAGCATGCCATTGTTCAAAGTGGCATCTAGTGATATATGACTCAAGCTCATTTATCAAAGTCTAGTTTTAACCAGTATCCAGAATATAATTGCTTGAATCAAATGCGTTCACTTGTCATTTTTTATAGCCAGTGTAGTTGGATATTTTCCATCTTCTACTCAGAATAATATTGTAGCGAGTGACTACCCGTTGCCTTGGCTTTTAAGGAAATTTAAAACAAATTTATCGATTGTTGGCTTAAGGATTCATTTGCCTCTCAGAGATGTGGTCATGGATTCCCTTATTTCTTGAAGAATCTACACTCGCACAAATCCAAGAATGGATTTTTCTGGCCACACTGTGTTCCTCACTGACTTGCTGGAGATGAGAACCTTGGCCTTAGCCCTCCAGCGTACATCCCTCGTGCCCTGGACTGGGAGCATCAGTATCGACAACACATTTCAAACACGCAGATGATGATGATTATTGAAAGGGTGCTTTAGAATCATGCTAATGGCATCAATCTCTCGCACACACTTGGGTAAATTAATTCTGCTTTTAAAATCAGATGCACTGTTAGCAGCGTTAAAGATGGATATTTGACATTTATCACGCAGACTAGGATGGGTGGTTTAATTACACGAATTTTCTGTAGGATCTTTGTGGCTGTATAAATAGACGCACAGTGGCGTGTGTCCTTGGCATATGACCATCAAGTTCACAGTCACATCTCCATTCCTGTGCCCCAGTAAGAACCCCCAGGCGGCAGAGGCCAAATGTTGCTAGTCAATCTAGAGACCCCATAAACATCTTTTCCCCCACCTTTCTTTTCCCATGACTCCAAGCACACCCGGCCTATGAAACACCCCTTCCACCCCATAGTTGAGTTCCAAGCCTCATCAGTGGCACTAAACATTAAACTCTTGTCTTTGAGAATAATGGGCTTTGCTTTCTATACCCTCAAGCATGTTGAGCTACTGTGCAAGCTGGAAAATAAAAATGTTCTAATTGTGTCTTTTAAATAAGCATAGGAGTGAATTAATTAGACCATATTTTGTCTTTAGTTGCTTAGTTACACAATAGTATTCCTGAGCACGAGTAAGATAAATTGGCTCTTTTTGTGCTGCTTGTCCCTTAATCATAATTACTGTATTGCTTAGGAGAGTAAAGCTTACATAGACTTTGAATTTTTTATTAATAGTCAAAAATATGCATATGATATATAAAGTATATGCTGTTCAACCTGTTTTATATGTGGGAAGAAGTTTTATTGTGGTGGTAACATTTGCATTAGTTGCTCAAAGATGTAGTTCTGGGAAATACATAATTGAAATGTTTTTGAATTGCTTTTTCTGGCCTTTTCAATCTTATTCAAAATAATAGTGCCTCCAGTCCTGGAGCAGTCATTCTCATTTGATTTAACATCTTTCTTTGCACTGCATGCGCGGCACCCAGTTTTAACCCTGCAGAGCCTAGATGAAGTTCTGTGATTCATAGGCTATACATTGTGCCTTACGTTTTTTGGCTCATGCTCTCAGGGCTTGGGGGGCAGGGGGCAGAAGGGTGCCTTTGTCTTGCCGTCATTATTCCAACGCCCTTTGCCCTTGGCTCACTTCCATGCTCCTTAAGGAAGGTTCTAGGGTTAGAGAGTGTAAGAGTTTGTTTTAGCATGAGCTGGACAACTATCTGTGCTTGCCTTCTGGGGTCTTACAAAATGTGATGTTGCTACTGAAGCTTGGGCTTCTAACCCGCTACCCCAACCCTCCACCAAGGAGGGCAGCCGGAGTTCGACGGCTTGATAGAGTTATTGAAAAATGAGAGAGTCTGGATTATGACCCAGGATACTTGCTTGGTAAATGTATGTGAAAATCGACTCCATTGTTCTATTGTATTTGAAAAGCAAGTAAATTATTTACAGATATTTGCTAATTAAAGCATATGTTGTTTCACAAGCACAAAGGAACACAGTATAACTGGAGACAAAGAACTAAGTGCAAATAATTTAAACTCACTAATACTGTGTATTCTTCTTAAGGCAGGAATATTAATGTGTATATATAGGGTATTGGTCAAAAGGTACAAACTTTTAGTTATGAGATATCATATATATATGTGTTCATCTTGTATCTAGAGATCTAATGTATAGTATAGTGACTATAGTTAATAATACTGTATTGTATACTTGAAAATTGCTAACAGAGTAGATCTTAAGTGTTGTTACCACATCAAAAAAGGATAACTATGTGAGGTGATGAATGTTAACAACTTGACTGTGGTCATCCTCATGATATATCTGTACATCAAATCATCACATTGTATACCTTAAATATATACAACCATCATATTGTATACTTTAGTGTATACTATTTTTGTTAGTCAGTTATACTTCAATAAAGCTGGAGAAAAAATATGTATATATGCATATATATATTTATGTATGTATATATATGCATGTTTATACACACACACACACACACACACACAGATAACTTGTCCTGTTATCTCTGTATACATTACACATATATATACACATATGGTTTTTTTAACCCTTCCACAGGAAGGCTCACATGCTACAGAGATAACAAGTCAAGTTACCCTCGAGTTGCTTGTCACTAGGCTTGCCCTAAGCTCTCTAATGGAAGATGAGATGGAAACGTTTTGACAGAATACTGTTTTCCCTTTGGTTCAATTTTTGCTTGCCATTATCTAGTTTGAGCTCAGCTCAGAGTATCACCAGAAAGAAGGCAAATTAGCTAGACACAGTATCAGAGAATAAAAAAGGTACTCACCCATTCCCTTGTCCTCAGACTTTCCTGAATGTGATAGGCTCAGGTTTACTTGTTTTTATTCTGTGACTATGCAACTTTGGCAGTGTTCTGGTTGGAAATTTGCATTGTAGAAAAGACGCTGGTGATACAAGGCAAAGGGCAGACCGGTGAAGGTCAGATGCAGGAAAGGTCATTGATAATGTTCTCAGAGACCTTTTCCTGGCTGCAACTTTGGTGTATCCATTGGTAAAACTGGTCCCTCTGGCTCTGCTATCTGCCAACATGTTTGGTTTTAGGCATGGCTAGCTTAAAGTCCCTTGGTATTGTTGATAACGATGGTCAAGAAGATTCGCCATGGTTATTTAGGAGAAAGGCTCATGTCTAATTTGCTATGGACATTTTGGTAGACTCACAGGATAACAGGTTAAAAGAGGTTGAGGAGAACAAATCCAGCCCTCTTTA
Organism: Theropithecus gelada; assembly: GCF_003255815.1. Taxonomy (NCBI): domain Eukaryota; kingdom Metazoa; phylum Chordata; class Mammalia; order Primates; family Cercopithecidae; genus Theropithecus; species Theropithecus gelada. Next base: position 72,198,899 of record NC_037677.1, on the reverse strand, counting down.
TTTAATAGATGCAGAACCTGAAGCCCAGAAAAATCTTGGACATGTCCTCAGAGCTAGCTAGTGACAGAAGTGGAACTAGGATTCAGTGTTCTCAGGCACCACAGTCTGGTCTGCTGTTTTGGGGAAGGGGCTGCTCTCTTGAGGTCATGCCCTGAGGAAAAGTAGGCAAGTGTTTCCCATGGCTGTGTTCTTGGTAGGCCATTCCAGTGCCCTGTCTTATGCCAGTGCATGGTGCCATGGGGGATATCACTTTTATAAAACAACTCGTGGAGAGTATGCACTTTACTGGAATGGCAGGATACTTTGTTTTGTTTGTTTGTTTGTTTGTTTTTGGATGGAGTTTCACTCTTTTCTCCCAGGCTGGAGTGCAATGGTGCAATCTCGGCTCACCGCAACCTCCGCCTCCCAGGTTCAAGCGATTCTCCTACCTCAGCCTCCCGAGTAGCTGGGATTACGGGCATGCACCACCCATGCCTGGCTAATTTTGTACTTCTAATAGAGATGGGGTTTCTCCATGTTGGTGAGGCTGGTCTTGAACTCTCGACCTCAGGTGATCTGTCAGCCTCAGCCTCCCAAAGTGCTGAGATTATAGGTGTGAACCACTGCGCCCGGTCCTGGAATGGCAGGATACTTAACAGAGATTTAGTGATTACACAGAAGCCAGGATTGATACTCAGGATCCCAGACTAGACATCACCTTCATTTCCATAATTTTTCCTGAAGCCAGGAGGGCCCTCTAATGGGATGCTATTTATATTGGCTAAAGAAAAGCTTCGCCAAAAGGTGGCAATGTTGGTAATAAATGGAACTGGTACTTCTGCCAACATCTGATACTCATGGATGGTTTCATCATTTAGAAGTGTGTATCTACTGTGTGCCTACTATATATCAGTTTTCCATTCTGGGGATATAGTAGTGAGCAGTGAGTGACTAGTACACAAAGATTTCTGTTCTCAGAGAGCATATTTTCTCTCCTATAGTAAGAAGGAAGAAGCAACTTGATTAATTTGTCCCAAATGGAGGGAAAACCATCTCCATACATTGTAGTCTTAAAACTGAATTCACGCTTCCCTTAGAGTGCTTTCTCTTCTCTGTGTATTCACAGCCTAGAGAAAATGCCCTACCTTTCCCTTTCCCGAAACCATCTGCAAAATATTCACCCACAGTGTTTTCAATGAAGTCAAAGTCACGATATTTTCCATTAATTCAGTGACCACTTATGTATCAGGCATTGCAAAAACGTTAATATATAAATTAAATATAAATAAAATATCTCATTTAATTCTCATAGCTAGTCTATAATGTCAGTAGTATTTTGACATTTCCATACTTTGTAGATGATGCAGCTGAGGCCACAGAGGTGTTAAAGGAACTTGCCCAAGGTCACACATAGGTGAGACTCAAGAGTCAGGATTGAAACCCATATTCTCCCGATGCTGCCAAGACCAGTGGGCGAGCTTTGTTTCTCGTTATAACTTTAGAACATATTGAGAACTCTCAACATTAGCATTGGGACTTTCACTATATACTGATGTATTCTTTAATTGAGTCTTCGTGAAAGCTTCTTTCCTGCTCTTTAGGGACCTGCACAGTTGACTGATACCCAGATAACAGTAATACCCTACACACGGGTAATACACTTTCAAAGGGCGCTTTAGACTCCACATAGCGCCTTTCTCACATTTCACGAGAGAGAAGTCTCAGGCTCAGTACCTCCAGCGTGCCTTTGTGTGCAGCCCAGCACTGGGCACTGGAGAGAGAGAGGTGGAAAACCAGGCAGATCCTGCCCCCACGGAGCTTACCATCAGGTGGGGACCACACGCATAGTATATAAACTTATCACAAACAAAGGGGTGATTTTGTGATGTGGTCAAGGGGATGAAGGGAAAATATAAGTACCTCTGTCAGGGGTACATGATTTTGTCAGAAAGGTCTTGGGAGGCATTTTAGAAGAAATAACATTTGAGGGGAAGTCTAAAGGGATCTTGGGGCGAAGATTGGGAAGTTTCTAGGCAAGGTGTAGGGTGAGCAAAACCTCCCTGCAGAATGGTTTCTGGGCTGGGCTTGGCCTTGGTGAATTCAATAGCCAGGTTAGAGATACCAACTGATGCCCACTGGAGACACCTATTGGTCTAGGTATCATCTAGACACCTGGGGTGCATATTTAGAGCTAATGTACATCATTTGGCTGTGGAGATGGTTGAAAACAGGGCAAGCTAAGGCAAACTAAGGCCCATAGGCCAATTCTGATCTACTACCTGTCTTGTTTGTTTGTTTGTTTGTTTGTTTGAGACAGAGTCTCGCTCTGTCACCAAGGCTGGAGTGCAATGGCACGATCTCGGCTTACCGCAACCTCCGCCTCCCAGGTTCAAGTGATTCTCCTGCCTCAGCCTCTGGAGTAGCTGGGATTACAGGTGCCCGCCACCACGCCTGGCTAATTTTTGTATTTTTAGTAGAGATGGGATTTCACCATGTTGGTCAGGCTGGTCTTGAACTCCTGACCTCAAGCAATCCACCCACCTCGGCCTCCCAAAGTGCTGGGATTACAGGAGTGAGCCACTGTGCCCAGCCTTGTTTGTTTGTTTTTGAGATAGGGTCTCACTCTGTCACCCAGGCTGGAGTGCAATGGCGTGATCTTGCCTCACTGCAACCTCTGTTGCCCAGGTTCGAGTGATTCTTGTGCCTCAGCCTCGTGAGTAGCTGGGATTGCAGGCAGGTGCCACCCCACCCAACTAATTTTTGTATTTTTTTAGTAGAGATGGGGTTTTGCCATGTTGGCCAGGCTGGACTACCTGTTTTTGTAAATAAAGTTTTATTAGCACAGAGCCATGCCCACTTGTTTACAAATGGTCTCCAGTAGCTTTCGCACTATAGTTGCAGAGTTGGGTAGTTGCAGCAGAGACTATATACCACACAGAGCTTAAAACATTTACTATCTGGCCCTTATAAAAAATGCGAACCCCTCATTTAAAATAATATTAATAAAAGTAATAGTAAAACTAGGTCCTGACAGATTAATATGTGACATTTCATTTACTCTTCTAACAGTAATACTGTGAGGTAGATTCTAGTGTCATCTCCATTTTGCGGGAGGGTAATCTGAAAGGTTAGGTAACTTGTCCGGGTTTCCAAATTCACTCATCTGATAAATGACAGAGACTGAATGGGAACTCAAGCTGTCTTGATTCCAAAATGCAGGTGGCAGAAACGTTGTGCTGTCCTATTTACAAGTAGAGGAAACGGGAAGTATCAGAAAAGGGTGGTGAAGTTAGCTGAGGTTTTACTCTGTGAAATGAAACTGCACAGCAGCTGTATCCATCTTTCAAGGTCCCATTCAAAACCCACCTCCTCCTTGAGGTCTTCCATTGACTGTCTAGGAACAAAGAAGCCACAGAGGCACAGGTGTAAGTGCCCTCTGGGTCAGGCAGATAAGATCTATTAGTGACTGGGCCAGGTCTTGGAGACAATATGATATTCAAGGGAACTGGGGAGTGCATGACTGGTTTGAGGCATGCCTCTAAAATGTTCCTCTTGAGCCAGGTGCCATGGCACGTGCATGTAATCCCAGCTACTTGGGAGGCTAAGTGGGGAGGATCACTTGAGCCCAGGAGTTCAGGGTGAACCATGATGGCACCACTGCACTCCAGCGTGGGCAGCAGAGTAAGACCCTGTTTCTAGTTTAAAAAAATAATAATAATAATTAAAAAAATAAAATGCCCTTCAGTTTCAACCTAGCATTGCTGGGCAGGAATGTCATTCTGAGATATTGCCAAATCTTTCCATTTTTCAACAGAAACCAGAAACCTAGATTTTCTTGTGATTTTAGTTGACTAATTATTTATTTATTTATTTATCTGAGACAGAGTCTTGCTCTGTCACCCAGGCTGGACTGCAGTGGCACCATTTCGGCTCACTGCAACCTCCACCTCCTGGGTTCAAGTGATCCTCCCTGCCTCAGCCCCCTGAGTAGCTGGGATTACAGGCACGTGCCACCATGCCCGGCTAATTTTTGTATTGTTCGTAGAGACGAGGTTTCACCATGTTTGTTAGGCTGGTCTCACTGTGCTTGGCCTAATCCAATTTTTAAATCACTCTCTGTGGGCCAAACAAAATGTGTCTTCTGTCCAGATGTGGCCCACAGGCTGCCACCTTGCCATCTGTAGAGCAAAGCTTTGGACTCTTACAGTTTTTAAAACTTTCTCATATTTGGCCCATTTTCTGTAACTAAAGCAAAAAGAACCGTTGGTCCCAAAGGGGCTGTTAAAAACGGGGTGGAGACAACCAGGTGGATAAAGCCAGGGCTTTGGAGTCTGGAGGGATGGCAGGAAGAGATGTGCAAGAAGAAGAGCTTGGCTCTGCCCTGGAGCCTACATTTAGGCTTGAGGAGGGAGGCAGGGACAAGCTGTGGAAAGCAGCACATGAGTGTGAAGGTGACCTATAGCCATCCTGGAAGGTGTCCTGGAGAAGGGGCCCTTGAAAACACCTAAGGATGGATGAGGGTGAGAGATTAGAAGATCCTAGGCAGAAGCAAAGCCATAGGCAAGTAGGAAGGAAGGACATACCAATACCGGATATGGTCTGGATTTGGTAAGAGAGCACAGGTCTAGTGGGAAATGAGGTAGACTGAGGCCAGACCTCAGGGAGTCTAGCATGTCATGTGGACTGGAATCTGAAGGCAGTGCTGCCGAATACATTCACACATCTGTTTTCTCTTTCTAATTAGAATATAAACCCTTAGCCTTGAAGACTGGTAGAATGGAGCATGAATATTTACTCTGCCAGTTAGTAGCTGTGTGTCGTCTTGGCCAACTTGCTTAATCTCTCTGGCATCTCAGTTTCTTACCTGTGAAATGACTTGATCTTGCTGGGCTAAGAATGTCAAGTGAGATGCTTATGGGCAAAGAGCACAAAAGCATGACCTGGCTTATCCTAGGTCTGCAGCAAATGTTGGTTATTGACCCTGCCCTCCCTGGTCAGGGACCACATTGTAACATTTGAAGTCTTAGTGCTAGACTGTTAATAACTACTTAATAACTAATTTATGGGTTGAGGTATTGGACTATTATTTGAAAAACAGGAACTAAGGAAACCATCATGTTAAATAGAGTTAAACTTCCTGGTTTTGCATTTACCCCAAAAGACTTCTCCTGTATTTAGGTTCAAATTTTTGATCTATATCGGTGATTTCCAGTCACTTTGAAGGAGACATGTTGGAATCCACTCTATTCTGTTCCATGTAGATGTCAAAGGTACATTAGGGGCCAGGCACGGTGACTCATGCCTGTAATCCCAGCACTTTTGGGAGGCTGAGGTGGGCAGATCACTTGAGGTCAGGAGTTTGTGACCAGCCTGGCCAACATGGTGAAACCCTGTCTCTACCAAAAATACAAAAATTAGCTGGGCGTAGTGGCATGCACCTGTAATCCCAGCTACTCAGGAGGCTGAGGCAGGAGAATCTCTTGAACCTGGGAGGCAGAGGTTGCAGTGAGTCAAGATTGTGCCACTGCACTGCAACTCCAGCCTGGGTGACAGAGCCTGACTCCATCTCAAAAAAAAAAGAAAAAAAAAAGGTACATTAGGGGACATCTCTTCCATTGGCCACGACAAAATTAACTGAGATAGGAGGATGATGGAGTCAAGAGACAAAATTGGCTTTCCAGACGTTTGATCTAAGTGCCCCACCCTCCACCCTGCCCTTTCATGATGCAACCATCAAGAAATCTGGTGTTGAGCTGTGAAACATGCAAAACATTGAATTCATTTTAAATAAACCCACTATTCCTCCATTTTAGAAAAGTTTCCTGTATTTTCTTTTCTCAAAAACACCCCTAACTTGAAAATTTGCTTCATCCCCTTGTCCCCTTCCTCACCTCATTTGGGGGTGGTCATGGTAGGGGGTGTATTCCAATCCAACTCTTTGAAAGATGCAAAAAGCATCAGCCAGACCATGTAAAGGGAAAGGTCCCAGCCAAAATGGCTGGGGGAATCTCAGAAGGATCCTCCAAATAGAGAGAGCCTGCTGGGCCATTAAATCCTTTTGCTTTGGGTTAATCCCACAGTGTATATCAGATGACTAGAATTCAGATGAAAACACTGCTATAGTACTCAGTCTTCTCGCCAAATGGTTCCAAAATATATGGGTTACAAATACAGAAAAAATAACTGAATTTGGTGTTTCTTAAGTAAAGTAATCTGTTCCATTCTGTTCCTTGTGAATATTCTCTGTAATAGTCTAATTGTGTTTTGTGCTCCTGGGGCCTGAGTGTGTTTTTAGCATCAATGCATTGGTTGTAAAATATGCATCCCCAACTATGTGGACAGGCAAGAAAGAGGGCTCTAGTAAAAAGGCTGAAGGGTTTTCTTTTGTTGTTGTTGTTGTTGTTGTTTTATAATGCAGATCATATGAATCACATAAATGGTGTTGTCTTTAAAAATTATCAACAAGCTCTGGGTGCGTTTTTATTTCTTTATATTATAGGTCCTGTTTCTCACTCCACATTTTTGATATTACTAGATCAGGAATTCAATAGACAGCCAAGCAGGTGTTCAAATCACTCCTGACCCCCAGAATTCCTTAAATGACCCCTTGAGGCAGTGGAGTGAAAACATTCTCAGCATGTCAGAATATTGAGATATCTCGGTTGCCTTAATTTTTTTTTTTTTTGCCTTAATCTTTACAGGCTTTTTTGTGTGTCCTTTTTCTTCTCTGCTTAAGCCAAGAGGAATCTTGCTTCAATCTTGGCCATGAGGATTGGGGGACTGGAGGACAGGGTCTGCAGATTGTACTTACAGTTAATACAGTTCTAACTGCTCAGCTGTGCCAGCTAACTTTTCTAATTGGTCTTTAAAAGATGAATCTTTTTTTTTTTTTTTCCTGAGATGGAGTTTCACTTTTGTTGCCCAGGCGGGAGTGCAATGACGCAATCTCGGCTCACTACAACCTCTGCTTCCTGGGTTCAAGTGATGCTCCTGCCTGAGCCTCCCGAGTAGCTGGGATTACAGGCACCTGCCACAACACCTGGCTATTTTTTTTTTTTTTTGTATTTTTAGTAGAGACGCGTTTCACCATGTTGGCCAGGCTGTTCTCGAACTCCTGACCTCAGGCGATCCGCCTGCCTTGGCCTCCCAAATAAAAGATGACTCTTAAATGAGTAGAAGGAAAAAAAAGGAAGATGGGGCTTGGAATTCTCATATGGTAGTTAAGGGCATAACATAATATTGCTATTGAAAAAATATAACATTTCTATTTTTAAATATAGGCCTTTGACTATAACCTTTATTCAATTAAATTCAATCAATATTTATTAGGATGTACCAGGGTGATAAAGGGATGAATAAAATCAGCTTCTTTCTCTCTAGTTAGAGGAGATAAAACATGTTCAAGTTAGCCATACTTGGCAAGTTTATACTGCCTCTTTCATAGTGAAAAATACACTCACATTTTTAAATAGTATTCTTAGAAATTTCTATGGATAATCCCCCAAAATGAAAGATCTCTCGTACAGGCAGTTGATTTAGGATTTAGGTAGTTGCACAAAGTATTTTACTATTGGTTTGTCGTCATCTCTGCAGAAAATTATCTAATTTCTAGGCATACTTGAAACATATTTAGCACCTCATTTTACAAACTTTATTTTATTGTCACACAATGGCATGTAAATGTGTCCTGTGTTAAAGATGGTTGTATCGGTTATCTGTTGTTGTGTAACAGATTACCCCAGATTTGGTGTCTTGTTAAAACAACACTTACTATCCACAGTTTCTGTGGGTGGCAAGTCTGAATAAGGCTTATCTGGGTGCCTCTTGCTAAGGGACTCTCAAAGCTGCAGGCAAGGTGTCCTCCCCAGCTGTGGCCATCTGAAAGCTCTGTAGAGCGAGGATCTATTGATACTTCAGGCCCACTCACTTGCCTATTGACAGCTCTCAGATCTCTCAGGCTGTTGGACTAAGGCCCTCAGTTCCTCTCTGGCAGTGGGCCTGGGTCTTCCTGGCTTCCTTGCTGGGCCACGTGGGCCTCTCCATAGGGCAACTCAAACATGGCAACAGACTCCCCTCAGACTGTAAGGTGTAGGAATGAGACACAAGCCATAGTCTTTTTATAACCTGATGCTGAAAGTGACATCCCGTCACTTTTGCCTAATTCTGTTTGTTAGAAGTGAGGCATTATTATCTAGCCCACACTCAAGAGCAGGAGATTATTACAAGGTTGCGTATAATCTCAGGGGACCATCTTCAAGGCCACCTATTACAGCTGGCAACAGAGCTAGTCACTTTAGTGTACAGCTCATCTGATGAGGGTTGAAAGGTATTCTTCTTACTCTGTTTTGCTTTTTTCCTTTTTTCCCTTTTATTATTTGTTTATCTATTTATTTATTTTTGAGACAGAGTCTTACTCTGTCACCTAGGCCGGAGTGCAGTAGTGTGATCACGGCTCACTGCAGCCTTGGCCTCCCTGGCTCAAGCGATCCTCCCACCTCAGCCTCCCAAATAGCTGGGACCACAGGCGTGCACCACTGTGCCCAGCTAATTTTTTGATACAGTCTCCTTGGGTGGTTCCTCCCAAACATCTCCCCACTCTTCAGGGCATATAACTATAGATGACATACAAAGTAGACTGCAGATTGCCATAATCTTTTGAAGATTTGTTAGTCCTACAGCATGTCAACAAGCCGTATTGGGTCTTTTTTACATCTAATGTCTTGATCATTGCATTTGGAGAGTTTTGCTGGAAAGGGCATTGTATCTGGTTAGATGAGAAATCGGCAGAGAGAAATGAGGAAGGAGGATCCTGTAGCTAATATAAACAGGCTCCTTAATGCATAAGAAAATAGGTATGTTTGGGCTGGTTGTGGTGGCTCACACCTGTAATCCCAGCACTTTGGGAGGCCAAGGTGGTGGATCACCTGAGGTCAGGAGTTCAAGACCAGCATGGCCAACACGATGAAACCCCGTCTCTACTAAAAATACAAAAATTAGCTGGGCGTGATGGCACATGCTTATAGTCCCAGCTACTCAGGAGGCTGAGACAGGAGAATCGCTTGAACCCGGGAGGCGGAGGTTGCAGTAAGCCGAGATCACGCCACTGCACTCCAGCCTGGCTGACAGAGTGAGACTCTGTCTCAATAAAAAGAAAAGAGAAACTAGGCATGTTTCATGTACAGTGGTTCAGGAGGGGCTTTAAATCACGTTGGCATAATGTCCATGGAAAGACGACCTAAAAATCCACATGAGAGGGATTCTTGTCCCAGGTGTGTTTCTCATGAGTGTATCTACAAGAGGTGAGCATCTCCTGGCCCTCCTTCCACCTTGTGTATATGTCAGGAGAGAGGCTGGTCTACCATCTTTTAAATTTTGTGCAAGTTAACTGTTTTGTGGGAAGACTCAATGATTTTTCTTTCTGGAAGGGTGCAGTTTGGTCTTCAGCAAAGTGCTCACAACATACATATGTAGGCATTAGAGGTTTGAGAAAAAGATAGTATTAAACAGATTCTGGCCAATGCTTTTTTTAATGCATAATGATGTTCAGTGATACTGGTTAATTTTTAATAATGGAAATTGATTTATGGGGTGGCTTCCATGTTAAACCTAGTGGGAACTTAAAGAAAAGCGGTCTGGATTCAAATTGAGGAGCATGCAACAGCAGTAAGACATACACATGGGGCATGTTGTGTGTTTTTTGTTTTTTAGCCTCAAATGTACCATGTACCATGTTTCTCCCAGTGGCTTCATGCATGCTGTTCCCTCTTCCCACAATGTCCTGTGTTCTTCCCCATCTTCCCTCACCTCTTAACTTGGCTGCTTCCTTTTCTTTCTCAGGGTCTGAACAGAGAGACCTTTCCTGACCACTCAATTTCAGTCATCCCTGGTTCCACCCTTTGCCCCATCAATGCCTCTTCTCATCCTTTTGCATCAGATTTTGTTTATTATCTGGCTCTTCTGCCCAGTCCACACATACATGACTATCCGCTCTAGAAGGGTAGGGGTTTTGTCTGTTTTATTCCTGGCTGTAACCCCAGTGACTGGCATACAGTTGGTGTTCAATAAATATTTGTTGAACTGATAAAATCACTTATGACCATTTTTCATTATATAAACCACATTTAGCTAAGGGCTTATGTTTACTGTCCATCTTCCCCACCTTGGCTGGTGTATGACTCAGAGAGGCTTGTTCCCCAGCTGTTCCTAGTGCCTAGCACAGCTCAGAGTAGATGCTTGCAACACTGAGGATGAAAGAGTGAGTGAACCCTCTGACAAAGGACTAGAAGGAGTGTGAGCTGCACTTCCCAGGCAAGGGGCAGGAGACTCTCCCTGGGCACTGTGTGTTTCTGAAGGGCAGCACCAGGTCTTCTCCATCCTTATCTCTGTAGCCGATACTCAGCCCTGTGCTTGGCACAGAGCAGAGAGTCAATACAAGGTAATTGGATCAGATTAAATTGAGTTTGGGAAAAGCTAGAACAAAATCTCTCCTGACAACAATGCTGGATGAAGCTCAGCTTGTGAATGTCCTCTTAAAGGTGGCAGAGATGGCTCCTCCTGGATTCCCTCCTGTGCTTGTTTTGTCAGAATGCCTAGTAGTATGCATCTATTCATTCATTTATTCATTGTTTCTTAAAGCCCCACCTGCAAGGATGCAGAGCACAGGGCATGGAAAGCTACGTAAGTTTTCAGCCCCACCTTTAGAAAGTGTGTCTTGAGGAAAAGTTAGGCTGTATTCTCTGGCTTATACAACCTCCCCGAGGAGGCAAAAGAGTTGGACTCAGGCGGTTGTAGTTGCTTGAGTCTGTCCTCTGTGTTGGCCTCCACACCACAGTCGTTGAACAGGAGTAAAAAGGCACCAACTGTGGTTGCAAATTGGCTTTTGCATTAATCCTGGCTTATTCAAAAACACTCGATATTTTTCCAAACTGAATTTAGGGCTTTTGATTGAAGCCTGAATCATTTACCGCAGCAGAGCATATCACTAGTCTAGGAAAAACTAGAACTTAAAAATACAGAGTCCCTTTAAGTAATCCAATATAGGATAATTACATTATTAAATAAAGCTGTGGGTCTCAAATGATCCCACTGCCATTGTACATGTGAGGGTAATAATGTGAACTGTGCTAAGTGAACAGAGCAAAAAAAATTTAACGAGAAGGGAGTGTGTCTAAATCATATGTTTATGTTTAAACAGAGGCTACAGAAAACAGGAAGATTTACTCGGTTTGTACATTAAAGTGTCCTAAATAGGCATAAGGCTGTCAGTGATTCTCGAAAGACTGCTCTTCTAATTCATGGCAACGGTATATCAAGACTCTGTGCCAGATGACCAGTAAGCTTTCATCATTCAGATTTTCATACACCAACAGGGGCCAAGGGGTTTCTTCTTCCTTTGAGGATCTTTATGAGATAGACTCTGCTGGACGATGTACCTGGGCAGAAGGTCATGTGCCTGTAAAAGTGGGTGAAAAAGGCTGGGCATGGTAGCTCATCCCTGTATCCCAGCACTATAGGAAGCTGAGGCGGGTAGATCACTTAAGGTGAGGAGTTTGAGACCAGCCTGGCCAATATCGCGAAACCCTGTTTCTACTGAAAATACAAAAAAGAGCCGGGCATGGTGGCACATACCTGTAGTCCCAGCTACTCGGGAGGCTGAAGCAGGAGAATCGCTTGAACCCGGGAGGCAGAGGTTGTCGAGAGCAGAGATCGCACTACTGCACTCTAGCCTGGGCGACAGAGTGAGACTCTGTCTCCAAAAAAAAAAAAGAAAAGAAGGGTCAAAAAAATCAGGAGATGTTAAAGTAATCGTCGAGTCATTCCGGATTGGGTGGTGGTTGGGATTGGTCTTTACTGTTACTGTTTTTGCTTTTATTGAGTGTTCTTACATGTGGCTTACCTGAGCATAACACTGGAATTAGACTCATTTATCTTCTTTGTTAAAGTTTTAATGGCCAGAGCTAACTATTTGGGTGCCAAGGCTAGCTTTTATTATGGCAACCTAAAAGGAGTTTAAAAAAAAAAACAAAACATAGACTATGGAGTGTACACCCTATTAATTTGGCCAGAGAAAAAGTAGGCAGGCTTAACCACTGATATAAGTAAGGCCTCTTCTTTGCATATCAAATGCTTGCCTCTTTAGAGAGAGAGTATGTAGGACACTGGGATGCAATTTTCTGCTCTCTGTGTAAGTTGTCTTTAATTTTAGGGAGGAAAAAGGTACATGCATGGTAAGCCCAAGAGGAAAGAAATGGAACAGGGAATTATGAGAGGATGTTTCCAGGGCTTTCTTTGGAGATGGTCAGGGGAGCAGGCTGCAGCCGACCAGGTTTTAGATTAGTGTATATTAAAAATGTATTTAGGAACATAAAATATTTAGGATTTTTGAATTACTTGTTTGATACGCAAATGCCGTTGGCTATAACCATGAAGCATGGTCGCGTTCCGTTTGACAAAGCGTGCCTCAGAGCAATCTTCTGTTTGTTTACTCCCTCCTCTTTTGCCAGGATGGATTTCCAAAATTCATCGAGCCACAGGCTTCAAAGATCTGGTGAGCAGGATGGAAAAGGTTGGAAGAGGAGGGGCTAGCTTGGGAAATTAGAACCCCATACACTAAAGAGCCTCCATGGCCAATCATCTCATCACGTTAAGGGAGTCAAATTAAATCTTAGCACATACTTCAGGGTCTATCTTCATCGCTCTGACAACAGAAAATTTTTTACATTTTTTAACTAGCACATGAGTGGTGATTTCTGCCGTCTTTCTTTGGGAACAAAAACACGATAAAAATTAAAATCCTTTTTGTGAAGTGACTTGAAATCCCATTCACCCCAGGGAATTGGCAGGAGGTGGGGAAGGATGCATTTGTCCCAGGGAGGGAGGAGGTTGGGATGTGACTACTGTCAAGGTTTAAATGACCAGTTTTCCAGAAAGAAGATGATGCTACCATGCTGGTTTCTGGTTCCACTTCAGTTTTTTCATCTCTAAAATGGGTTAAGACCACCTACCTCAGAAAGTCCTTACAGGGATTAGATAGGATAATGTCTATTAAATTCATAGACTACTGTCTGCATCAAGTAAAGCATCTCTGAGTTTTCTGCAGCTGTGTCCTTGAGAGTTGGAGAGGATGAGAAACCCAGGTATTTAATCTTATTATTATTATTGTTATATTTTATTTTTATTTTTATTTTTGAGATGGAGTCTCTGTCATCAGGCTGGAGTGCAGTGGTGCAATCTCAGCTCACTGCAACCTTCTCCTCCCTGGTTCAAGTGATTCTCCTGCCTCAGCCTCCCAAGTATCTGGGACTACAGGCGTGCACCACCACACCCAGCTAGTTTTTGGTTTTTTTGTATTTTGTATTTTTAACAGAGATGGGGTTTCACCATGTTGGCCAGGATGGTCTTGATATCCTGAGCTTGTGATCTGCCCATCTCAGCCTCCCAAAGTGCTGGGATTACAGGTATGAGCCACCACACCTGGCCTTAATCTTATTATTAGGTTGGTACAAAAGTAATTGCAGTTTTTGCCATTGAAAGTAATGGCAAAACCACAATTACTTTTACACTAACCTAATAATTGTCTTCTGGCCCAACCTTCCCTTGGAGATACCCAGCAAGAGTTACAGGACCATTATTGTTCCTAGACAAAGAATTAAGAAGAGTTAGGAACATGCACAGTTACCCACAAGGGACATTTGAATCCCACTTGCCCTCCCTTCATTTTCTGCTCAAGAGATAATATGTAATCGTAATAGCCATTATTTCATGGATGCCTACCCAGTGTTGACCACTGTACTGTAACAACTGCAGCATCCTAACTACCCTCCGTGGTTGGTTATTTTATCCTATTTTCCCCATTTTTTCATATGAGACTTGGCAAGTCCAAGAATAACGTAGACTTGCCAGGGTCTCATCTAAAAAATGAGGAAAATAGGCTAAAATAACACAGTAGAGCTGCACTTGAATCTCGGGCCATCAGGCTCAAAAGCCAGGACTTTCTCAGCTCTCCCTTGGTTTCTTCCAACATGGCACATTCAGAGATGATGTACCATTAAAATACGCGCTTGGTGCTTTGGGCCCAACACAGGCCTTGGCTCTTTGGGAAGTATAAGAGAAGTGGAAATTAGGCAAGGGAACCTGCCTCTAAAAAATATTTGCAATTGAGGTGTTTACTTTAGAAGACAGAATTATGCAATTCAGCATCAAATACTAGTGCCTAATAAAGATTTAACATTATGTCACAGGTAATAAGAACAGTAAGTCCCAGTTCAGGGACCAACTTAGATGAGGTAGCTTTTTATTTTGCCTAATAAGGACATTGAAAAATAACTACCAGCATCTTTTGATATCGTCATTTCAGAGAAAATAAAGGATATTATAATACCACATGAAAGAAATGAGGAAGGATAAAAGTCTCCAGCGGAGGGTGTGTAGAGTCCCCCCATATCAGGGCCACTCCTTTCTTTTCTCTGCTCTCTGCTCTGGAAGGCTGACCTATGTGGGCTCCATTAACAGAGGCCCTGGGCGCTATGGTTTCCAGTGGGGTTTACTCATAGAGGTGCCGGGGGTAAGAGGAAGGGAGAAGTGTGGAGGCAGATATTTATTACCTATTGCTTCCCGCCAGGCTGGTCCCTTCAGGCTGGTGGCTTCCCTTTAAGGAACAGTCACTGTGTTTGGTAAAAGGGTCTTCTCTATCCTGGTAGTCACTCCCACCCCTCTGAGGTCCTTTAGCCCAGGAGTAGTGATAGCTGAGCTGCTGTAGCCCAGGTTCCTGTACTGTGTATCTCTTATGCTTCCTTTACATCCCACCAACACCTTTGTCACTTGTTCCAGTGTAAAACCTCCCCTTGAATTATTATTACTATCATTATTATTATTGAGACAGGGTCTCAACTCTGTCACCTACGCTGGAGTGCAGTAGCACAATCATGGCTCACCACAGCCTCAACCTTCTAGGCTCAGGTGATCCTCCCATCTCAGCCTCCTGAGTAGCTAAGACTATAGGCGCCTGCCACCATGCCTGGCTAATTTTTGTTTTTTTTTGTAGAGACTGGGTTTTGCCATGTTGTACAGGCTGGTCTTGAACTCCTGGGCTCAAGCAGTCCACCCACCTTGGCCTCCCAAAGTGCTGGGATTACAAGCATGAGCCACCATGCCCGCCCCCCAACTTGAATTATTATTACTCAAGTATTCCATTGGTTTCCTGTTGGGATTCAGACTGCTACAAGGAGAGTCCTTGAAATCTAGCAAATTTAGCTTCATGAAGTTTGACTGCATTGTCCCTATTTTTCTCATTTCACCGCCGACCAGTCAAAGCTTCATCTTGTTTGATCCATGTTACCATCCTGTCTTTTCTGACTTTCTTGGATTCCAAGTGGCGACTGCTTATCCGTAGCGTGAAACCTTTTTACTCCCTCTGTAGATATCCCATTAGTAGAATACACTAATGTGTAATGGGGAGAACAGTTGGGCAAACTGGTAGGTACCTCAAATTGCAGTGTGTCTGAGGGAGGCTTGAAAGCAAGGGAGTGGCCAGACCACCCAGGCTTCGAGGTGGCACATTCTTCCCCTTATCCGTCTCCATTGGTGCACACCAGAGGCTCATGAACCTGCCAGGAATGGTTCCATCAGTTCACAAGCTGAAGTGGTTGTAGTTAGTCTTTCTAAAAGTTGACTCTTAAAAGATTTTCATTTTTAATTTCTGCCTTCATGAAAGTTTGCCACCCTCATGCAACTAGTTGGACTAGTATATTGGTTTCACAGTTTATTTAGCTAATACCTCATATTGTTGTTTTTGTGTTCGCAACATTTATCATGTTTCAAATGCTACAAAGTACATTTTTAAAGTCTGGAATGTTCAGGGAAGATTAAGGTGAGTATGCCACACTTTCCTTTTCTCGTTCTGTCCCCTCCCTGCCAACCCCTCTGACATTACACTTGCGCATTTATTGTCCTTGGGACGCTAAGTGATTATAACTCTCTTTAGCAATGATCTGTTACTGGGTACAACATGGTATAATAAGAAAAGTTCATGTTCTTTCTCTCGAGGGATGGTATATTAGTAAGGATATAGGTTCAGCTATGTGTAACAGAGACTCACATATTATAGTTGTTTACATACATTGGGAGTTCAAATCTCTTATCATGGTAGAGATGTAGATGGCTCAGGGCTAGTGTGGTGGCTTTGCTCTGTGAAGTTGTCTAGGGACTGGGCTCCTTCTTTTTCTCCTGAGCAATTTGCCCTCATTCGTATGGTCCAAAACTACACTTATTCCCTTTGAGGGAACTAAATACGGGAAGGACATCACTAATACTCACATCCTGTGGTCATAATTTGGTCACATGACTGCACCTGGCTGTAAAAGGAAGCAGAGAAATGATGCCTTTTTTCTCCACCCAACAATTTAGCAGTTTATTATTAGAAAGGGAGAATAGATATTATGGAGAGGTTAGCCACAGTTGGGAAGTGTTAAGGTCTTCTTGTGCCAGACAAGATATTTTCTTACAAGTAAGTCAAAGGGAAGGCTGTGCAGTTCCACTGAGCTTGAGTTGACTCTGAGGCATCTAAACTGATAACAAGGGACTAGACTGCGGATGAATTTTTTGAAACCAAACAGTACAATGTAGTCACGGGCTTTAGAGGTGAGCACTGGAATCCCCATAGAGAATGATTTCTTTAAGGCGTGATATGCAGAGAAAGAAGACCACATCCCAGATTGCATCTAAGTATATGTTTCATACATTTTCCCAGTTGGGAGACTGAACGAGGAAGAAGAGAAATTGAATAAAGCAAAGAAATGTAGAGGTGGTAGATGTTGGGTAGGTGTTCTCCAGGGGTCTCTTGCATATGTACTTGTGAGCAAAGCCACTGACTGTCTGTGTTCCGGACTGTCTTTTCAAAGATCTTTATATAGTGAATGAACAGCATTGGAAGCCAAAGATAGTGTTTTTCTTCAGAACAAGAGCAGGCATGCTTACTGTCCAGTATTAAACATATAGGTTCTCTACGCTCAGAACTCTTCTCCTGTAGTGCACCTCAGTGTGTGAAAAGGTATCATCTCTCTTCGCATCTCCTTTTGGGAAGTGAGTACTAAAGAACCACCACAAATGTTGGTACATTGACTATTGCTATTACTGTGAGCAATTAACCATTTTTTGGTCTCTGGCCAGGAGTCTTATGGCATCTGCTAGCATCCATGAAACTGGCAGGTGAACTTGGAAGTCTGCAAATAGGGTAAAAATCTCAGACCCTTCACAGTTCTTAATAGGAAGGAGAGTTTCAAGTCAAAATTAGGGTTGTTCGTTACCAAATGCTACAAAGAAGTTAAAGAAATTGAAGAATAAGAAAAGGCCTTGGGTTAGTGACACAATACCATGGCTCTCAAAGTTTTGGACTCAGGACCCTTAACACTCAACTTATTGAGGGCCCCAAAGAGCTTTTGTTTCTGTGGGTTATACCTATTGATATTTGCTACAGTAGGAATACATCTATTAATTCATTTAAAAATTATGACATCTACATGCACAAAAATACATCAAGCTGAACCTCATAACTTATACACAATTAAGTGAAAATGGATCATACTTCTAAAAGTAAAATGTAAACCTATAAAACTTTTAGAAGAGAACATAGGAGAAATTCATTATACCTGGAATAGGCAAAAAGTTCATAATATAATGGCAAGCCACAATCCATAAAAGAAAAAAATCTAACTGGACTTAATCAAAATATAAAACCTTCGTGTTGTGAAAGACACTGTTACAAGAATTTTAAAACAAGCTACAAAATAGGAGAAAGGGGTTTCAAACTATATATTTGACAAAAAGTTAAAAGAACTCTCAAAACTCAAGAGCAAGAAAACAACCCAATTTTTAAAATGGGCAAAAGACTTAAACACACATTTCACCAAAAGGAACATGCAGTTGGCAAATTAGCACCTGAAGAAGATGTTTGACATCGTCAGTCATTAGAGAGATGACCATTTAAAACACGATGAGAAACTACCACATACATATTAGGATAATAATTATTAATAATCAATTAACAGTGATAGTGTCAAGTACTGGCAAGGATGGAGGGCAACTGGAACTCTCATACATTGCTGTTGGGAATGTAAAATAATACAGCCACTCTGGAAAACAATTGGGAAGTCGGTAGAGAAATTACATATATACTTACCATATGACTCAGCAATCCATCTCCTAGGTGTTTACTCTAGAGAATTGAAAATATGGGTTCACACAAAAACCTGTGCGGGCATACCTTAGAGATAATGCAGGTTTGGTTTCAGACCACTGCAAGAAAACGAATATCGCAATAAAGCTAGTCACATGACATTTTTGGTTTCCTAGTGCATATAAAAGTCACATTTATCATTTATACCATACTGTAGTCTGTTAAGTGTGCGTTAGCAATATGTCTAAAAAAACAAAGTACATACCATAATTTAAAAATACCTTATTGCCAATAAATGCTAAAGTTGAGTCTTCAGCAAGTTGTAATTTTTTTTGCTTGTGGAAGATCTGGGCTTGATGTTGATGGCAGCTGACTGATCAGGGTGGTGGTTGCTGGTGCAATAATGGTTCACTGCGACCTCGACCTCCCAGGCTCAAGTGATCCTTCCACCTCAGCCCCTGAGTAGCTGGAACCATGGGCGTGTGCCACCACACCTGGCTGATTTTTGTTGTTGTTGAGACACGGTTTCGCCATGTTGCCCAGGCTGGTCTCAAACTCACAATTTCTTAAAATGCCATGCATTGATTGACACTTCCTTTCACGAAAGATTACTCTGTAGTATGCAGTGCTGCTTGATTGCATTTTACCCACAGGTAGAATTTCTTTCAAAATTGGAATCAGCCCTCTCAAGCCCTGCCACTGCTTTATCAACTAACTTGATGTAATATTCTGAATGTTTTGTGATCATTTCAGCAATGTTCGCACTTCGGAAGGATGAGGAAAAGAGGATTGCTTGAGGCCAGGAGTTTGAGAGCAACCTAAGCAACATAGTGAAACTCCTCTCTAAAAAAATATTTTAAAATTTAGCCAGACCTGTAGTCCCAGCTATTCGGGAGGCTAAAGTGCCGTATGGTGCCAATGCACTCCAACCTGGCCAACAGAGCCAGACCGCAACTCAAAAGAACAAAAACAAAACAAAACAAAAAGCAATGTTGACAGCGTCTTCACCCAGAGTAGATTTCATCTCCAGAAACTCCTTTCTTTACTCGTTCATTAGCAGTAACTCCTCTTCATCTGTTCAAGTTTTGTCATGAGACTGCAGCAATTCATTCACATCTTTGGGCTCCCCTTCTAATTCTAGTTATCTTGCTGTTTCCACCACATCTGCAGTTACTTCTTCCACTGAAATCTTGAATTCCTGAAAGTCGTCACCTATGAGGGTTAGAATCAATTTCTTCCAAACTTCTGTTAATATTGATGTTTTGACCCACTTTCATGAATCTGAATGTACTTAATGACATCTAATACAGTGAATCCTTTCTAGAAGGTTTTCAGTTTACCTTGCCTAGATCTATCAGAGGAATCACTATGGCAGCTATAGCTTCATAACGTTTATTTCTTATATAATGAGACTTGAAAGTCAAAATTACTCCTTGATCCATGGACTGCAGAATAGATGTTGTGTTAGCAGGCATAAAAACAACATTCATCTCTTTGTACATCTCCATCAGAGCCTTGGATGAACAGGTGCATTGTCAATAAGCAGTCATATTTTTAAAGAAATCTCTTATTCTGAGCAATAGGTCTCAACAGTGGGCTTAAAATATTCAGTAAACCCTGCTGTAAACAGATGTGCTCTCAACCCAACTTTGTTTTTTCATTTATAGAGCACAGGCAGCATAGATTTAGCATAATTCTGAAAGGCCCTAGGATTTTCAGAATGGTAAATGAGCATTGGCTTCAACTTAAAATCACCAGCTGCATTAGCCCCTAACAGAAGAATCAGCCTGTCCTCTGAAGCTTTGAAGCTGGGCATTGACATGTCACTATCTATGAAAGTCCTAGATGGTATTTTTTTCCCCAATATAAGGCTGCTTCATCTTCTACTGAAAATCTGTTGTTTTAGTGTAGCTACCTTCAATTATCTTAGCTAGATCTTCTGGAAAACTTGCTGCAATTTCTACATCAGCATTTCCTGCTTTACCTTATACTTGAAAGTTACAGAGGCAGCTTCTTTCCTTAAACCTCATGAATCAACCTCTGTTAGCTTCCAACTTTTCTTTTGCAGCTTCCTCACCTCTTTTAGCTTTCATAGAATTGAAGAGAGTTAGGACCCTACTCTGGATTAGGCTTTGGTTTAAGGGAATATTGTGGCTTGTTTGATCTTTCTACCCAGACCACTAAAACTTTCTCCATATCAGCAGTAAGTCTGTTTTGCCTTCTTATCATTTGTGTGTTCACTGGAGTAGTGCTTTGAATTTGCTTTAAGAGCTTTTCCTTTACATTCACAACATGGTTAACTGGTGCAAGAAGCCTAGCTTTCAGCCTCTCTCGGCATTTGACATGCCTTTCTCACTAAGCTTAATTATTTCTAGCTTTTGATTTAAAGGAAGAGGCATGGGACTCCTACTTTCACTTGAACACTTAGAGGCCATTGTTGAGTTATTAATTAGCCCATTATTGTTGAGTCTTATGGAATAAGTAGGCCCGGGGAGAGGGAGATAGACTGGGGAAAAGGCAGGTCAGTGGAGCAGTCGGAACACAAAAGAGTTGTCAATGAAGTTTGCCACCTTATATCAGCATGGTTTGTGGCATCTCCAAACGATTACAATAGTAACATTAAAGAACAATGATCGGCCGGGTGCGGTGGCTCATGCCTGTAATCCCAGCACTTTGGGAGGCTGAGGCGGGCGGATCACGAGGTCGGGAGTCCAAGACCAGCCTGACCAACACGGTGAAACCCCGTCTCTACGAAAAATACAAAAATTAGCTGGGCGTGGTGGCACATGCCGGTAATCCCAGCTACTCAGGAGGCTGAGGCAGGAGAATAGCTTGAATCTGTGAGGTGGAGCTTGCGGTGAGCCAAGATTGTGTCATTGCACTCCAGCCTGGGAAACAGAGAGAGACTTCAATACAAAAAAATAAAAAAGATTACAGATCACCATACTAGATAAAACAGTAATGACAAGTTTTGAAGTATCACAAGAATTACCAAAATGTGACCTGGAGACACAAAGTGAGCACCTCCTGTTGGAAAAATGGGGCCACAAAACTTGCTTCCCACAAACCTTCAATTTGTAAAAAATGCAGTATCTGTGAAGTGCAGTAAAGTGAAGCACAATAAAAAGAGGTATGCCCGTACATGGAAATTTATAGCAGCTCTGTTTGTAATCACCAAAACTGAAACAACCCAGATGTCCCTCAGTCAGTGCGTGGATAAACAAACTTTGGGACACAACCATACCATGGATACATAAGAACTCTGCAGAAAGGAATAAGCTATTGATACACGCAGCCACATGGATGGATGGATCTCAAAGGCATTATTCTTTGAAGCTGCTTCTTAAAGCAGCCTGATTGTACTGTATGATTCAATTTATATGACATTTTAGGAAAGAAAAAACTTTAGCAAGAACAAATCAGTAGTTGCCGGGAGCTGGTGGGGAGTGGAGGGAGAGGGTTACTACTAATAATTAATATGAGGGATTTTTGAGGGTGATGGACTAGTCTGTATCCTGACAATAGAGTCGTGGTAGTTATATGAGTCTATCCGTGTGTTAAAATTTGCAGAACTGTACAGCAAAAAAGGAAATTTTACTGTAAGTTAATTTAAAAATAAAATTAAATAGCAATATAAACTCATTATGTAAATGTAGCACACTTTTTATGAAAGTTAACCATATTTTCAAAAACAACAAAAAATTAGAACAGTGGCATTGTTTTACATTTTTTGTAAATCTCTTTACTGTCTAGCTTTATATAGAGAGCTGAGTTCTCATATCTCCTTCTGCATTCACTCTGTTGTGATATCACATGTCACATCATTTCTGGAAAACCCTACTATATATACACTTGAAAGAGGCTGAGAGTGAAAAAAGCCAGTAATGTCTTAGTAGTTTTAGGATAATTGTTTTGACCCTGTGGAGCATCTGAAATGGTCTCAGGGATTCCCAAGGGTTTCTGAACCCACTTTGAAAACCAATGATATAACACATTGTTCCAAATTTTATTTTCATAGCATCTTGACTTTTATTTTCCTAGCTACATCCACATGTTCCCTGTGTTTACTTAATGCCTATGTTCAAATTGGCCCTTTTTTAAAACTTAAATTTATTTAAAGAGGAAACTTGCTATATCTCCTATAAATAGAAAACCAGTACCACCTTCCCATAAATAGTAAATACAAAACAAATAAGCAATGAGAAACTTAATATACATTTTAAAAGTTTATATCTGGGCCAGGTGCGGTGGCTCATGCCTGTAATCCCAGCGCCTTGGGAGGCCGAGGCGGGTGGATCACCAGAGGTCAGGAGTTCAAGACCAACCTGGCCAACATGGTGAAACCCCATCTCTACTAATAGTAAAGTACAAAAATTAGCCAGGTGTGATGGCGGGCACCTGTAATCCCAGCTACTCAGGAGGCTGAGACAGGAGAATCGCTTGAACCCGAGAGGCAGAGGTTGCAGTGAGGCAAGATTGCACCACTACACTCTAGCCTGGGCGACAGAGTGAGACTCCGTCTCAAATAAATAAATAAATAAATAACTTAAATTAAATTAAATTAAATTGAAAGTTTACCTCTGAACCATCTAAAATCGTCTCTGCATGCCACGGTTTGGAAAACAGTAATGTAGAGAAGAAACAACAATGATCATGATAGCTAATTCTAACATGCTACTTCATTTGTATCAACCCATTGAGTCCTGGCAATTACCGCTGTACAAGGCAGACAGAATTATTATACTGTCTTTCTACAAAAAAAAGAAAGAAAAAAAAAAAACTTTGAAGCACAAGGAGGTTGAAGAAGTTGCTCAGGGTTCCACAACAAGTAAATTCCGGAGCTGGAATTTGAATCCAAGCAATCTGGCTGCAGAGTCCAAAATGCTGTCTTGGCACATGGGAAACCTAGATCTTTGTTGAAGTCCTGCCATCAGTTGGTTCTTAGACATGTCCCTGAACCTCACTGTCCTCATCAGTAAAATGAGAAAGGTGAACTAAATCAATGTTACAAGTTTAAATGTCTGGTGCCCACGGGGGCCAGATAGTTAAGGGGAAACTAGACTGAATGCGATACAATAGGGAGTGGTGGGGATTTTACATCTTATCTGAAGAAGGCAGCTTCTATCAGTTTCAACTGTTTTTTATTTTTATTTTTTTGGCCTTTATTTTATTTGATGAGAGAAGATTGAGGTCTGGGTATTTTTGTGTAAAGTTTCCCAAGTTTTAGAACACTTGGAAGGGCCCGCCATGCACACGGGCTGACTGCTTTGTGACTTCTTGACTGGATGAGCTCCTCTTGACTTAGAGGATTTATGATTAAATGAGCTGTTTTTGTACAACGGTAGAAACTAAATCCAAATTACAGAAATAGGCAGTTTAAAACAGTGACGAAAGGGGATAAGGACTTAGAACGTGGCTCAACACAGCCTACATAAATGTTGATTAAGAGCTGGGTTAATTGAAAAGCCAAGGTACATTCATAGAATAACAAAGTGTATTTCTTTGTGTTCCTTTTGTGTTGTATTAGAGTAAATCAGCAATATTTATCCAGTGCTAATTCTCAGTTTGCAGAGAGCTAATGTAATCATGAGATGAGCTTATTGAAATTCTTTTCTTAGACATAGAGACTTGCCCAAGAATGGTGAGTATTAGGAACTTTAGTCAGCACTTGCTCAGAATAGTAAATGCGAACATGTGATTTATGCCATTGTGTGCGCAAAGTAATGTTTCCTGAGACATTTTCTATATAGATGTTGGCTAGTTTTTGTTTTCTTGTCGTGGGAGGGGGGTGTTGGCTTGTTGCTCCCCCCTCCTCTCCTTATCAGATTTCCTTCCATGGCGTATGACAATGTGGCAGGGCCAGTTTCTCTGTGAATCCACAGTAAAACATACTGGTGGTTTCACAATTAAGCCAAACTTGGGTTTATGGCTTATACATGTTTATGTGAATTCCTGCATTTGTTTTTATGTGTGTGTGTATATTCATGAAAGATCTGTTTGAGAGAGGAAGAAAAAGGGAGGATAAAACCTATAGACTGAATCATAAAAGATGGGTTTATTCATTAATGACATCATAAGGATAGTATTTTCTCTTGGTTAATAAATTACTTCTTTGGAGGGTGTTGTAAGCCATCCAAAGATAGTCATGCCATTTCTTGGAAAAGATCTGAAGCAACTAGTAATTGAAATGATAATCATTTGATCAGAGAGCTATTTGAAAATAACACTCATCTACAAACTTGTCTCTTCTGGGAAACCGTATGTAGTCAAAATGTTGCCAAATTGTCTCTTTACTAATGTTGAGACTGATACACCTAATTATTTTCCAGTACATTCTAAACTTGATTTCTGGTGTGCCCTGTCCAGAAGCTGTTCCCATATGCTTTGAAACAATATCTAGCCTGACTTTATTCTGACATTTAATAATCACCATGAAAATAGCTATAAAATGCATGACAACTACAGATCTTTTATTTCAAGAGGATGGTGTGGTGAATCTGAGGGAAATCATCCGTTGAAATGGTACTTTGTAATGGGCCCCATTGTTTATAAAGTACTCAAATTTTTTCTTGAGCAGAGGATAAAAACACAGTTTCCCACTTTGTCTCCCGTTTAGTGGTAGTTCATGTTTAATCATGATAAGGTAAAAGATTCCATTACTGAAGTTTTACTTTTCATTTTTGATAGAGTATTTGTTACTCTGCTGCTGCCTAACAGACTTTCTTCTCAGAAGCAGCTTGGAACTCAGTGAGGAAAATTGAAATTTTAGATTCTACCTTAAAACATAAAAAAAAAAAAACCCTCAACCCAGGGCTTCTTATTATGTGAAGGTTATCCTAATAACCTTTTTTTGTTCGAATTGGAGAAGTGTGTGTGTGTGTGTGTGTGTGTGTGTGTCGGTGGGGCAAAAGGAGGAAGAAAAAGTCATGTTTGGGGAGGAGGAAGAAGTCCTGTTTAACAGCAAAATTAGCCAAAATCAGTTGTGAATTCCTTTTGTTTAATAGCTTTGAAACATCTTCCTGTTGTTGTTTGTCAGAAATATTTCTAAGATTTTGTAAGCTTAGGGGTTTTCACAGCTAAGCTTTCTTCAGAAATGTGAACTAAAAAAAATGAAAGAAGTCAGTTCAAGTTGAAATGTCAATGCTTAAATAACTTAAAACCCAGTGAGATGATCTTCTTGAGCCTTTTCCAAAGAATCTTCGGGTGACGGGGCCTCCCTTTGTTCCATGTATGGATGTCTATTAAATATCTTGCTGGATTAATTCTGAGTCAGAAAAGTTGGTTGTTTCCTAGAAGCAATTAAAGATGCTTAACATTCAAATTTATGATCCAGAGGAGAAACTTACATTTCAACTACTTTTCTTAGATTCAAAGACTTTTTCCTCACTCACCCTCTCACCCTCTACCCCATATGTATTAAAAGAAAAAATCAGTTCATTTCTCAGCTTACAAAGTTTTTCAGAAACATGAGAATGTGTAAGTTTCTTTCAGTGGGAAGCACATAACATTTATGAAGTATTTCTTTTGGGATTACATCACAGTTTTATTTAATTTTTAGGACAAAAGTTAAATTCAATATTTGTGTATAAGCCAAGGGAAAATGTACCATAAACATAGGAATTTGGGGGTGAGTCAGAGTTCCAAGAATCCTAGATTTACTTAGACCATTTATGTAGAGACAGGCTCACCATTAGTCATCTAGCTTTCACTTTTTACATTTGCCATTAATTACACCTAAAAACTAGCTTTCACCCAAGTGGTCAGCTAGGTAGAGTGTGAGCTTGGGCAATCAACATTAAAAATGGCTATTAGAATTACTGTCCTATTTTTGGATACTTTCTAATTGTGTAACAAATACAAAACTTATTCCTTAACTAAACAACTAGCAGTGAAAAACCATTGAAATGAAGTGAGTTACTAAAGATTCTGTGTCACCAAAATGCACACAGTCTCCTTGCATTAGGTTAAACCACTCATATGGCATTTCAGGTGGGCCTTGTGGAGAGTGGATCATTTCCCTCAAACCTATAAATAACCGTTTTTTGTTCTTCCCCAACCACCTCTTGTAGGATGAAGTCATTGCTGTTTCCGAAAAGGTGATTGTGAAGCTTGAAGACCTGGTCAAGTGGGTACATTCTGATTTCTCCAAGTGGAGATGTGGCCTCCACGCTGGACCCGTGAAAACTGAGGCCTTGGGAAGGAATGGACAGAAGGAAGCTCTGCTGAAGTACAGGCAGTCAACCCTAAACAGTGGACTCAACTTCAAAGATGTTCTCAAGGAGAAGGCAGACCTGGGTAAATATGACTCGTACTTTTAAATCTAATGTGTGGGCGTATATAGTAACTTTTCGGTTGTAGATTTTTCTGGAAACGCTATCATTTGTATATAAATATATTTAAAATTTCTTTAACCTCAAAGGGGCCTAAGAATATGGATGGAGAAATGACTGGATGGGTAAGGAATGAGTGTTACCTGTTGGATCACAGGACCATTTATGTGTGGATCCTTGCTCTGGGGTGATACAGTGGTTCTGAACAACTTTCAGTGTGATGTCAAGGCAGACGATTTGATTATAGCACCTGAAATTTAATTAATAAAGAGTTTATATACTTGCTATAAGTATGTAGTATGACATCTATTAACACCATGTCCCAATTTCATGTTTTACATTGAGTGGAAAACAAACTGAGGAAAAGAGATGACTTCCTCAATGTGGAGCAAGAAAACAATGTCAAGCCAGGGGATCCACTGGTTGGCAACCAATGGCATAGGTTTGCTTGATCCTTTAGCGTTCAGTGGTACCATCTATATATATATATATATATTTTTTGCATATATATATATATATATATATATATATTTTTTTTTTTTTTTGCTTCCTTCCCTCTTCCACTGTAAGTTTAAAGGAGAACTTGGACTGTGGAGTAATTACGCTGGTTGGTGTTTGCATACTAACTCTGCTGCTTACTTAGCTGTGTGGCCTAAGGCAAATAATTCAACTTATAAGCCTCAGTTTCCCCATCTAAAAAATAGGGAAACTTTACAGGGTTATTGTGAGATGTGAGATAGAAAGGGTAGAGCACATTGACTGGCATAAACGAGGGGCTCCATAATTAGTTATATTGCTTTTTCTTAACACTTTCTTCTCCAGTGACATTTTGTGTCCTTTCATTGCTTTTTTCCCTTCTGTTTGTATTCCCATGTCATTCACTGATTTACTCTCCTAGCATTGCTCAAGACGAAAATTGTTGACCTCTGATTTAGACTAGTTATTTCCTCTTTAGGCAAAGAGGAACTGCGCTTTAACATATTAAGGCATCTTTTTCTTTCATTTGCGCACAATGCTGATTTTTGCAGTCCTATTTTATGCCTTAATGTGACAGCTTCCTGTTTTTTTTTTTTTAAACCCAGAACTTAACTATTACAACAAACCTAGGCAATTTATTTTAATTGGCATAAAGAGACTGAATAACACCAGTAACTGACTGTGGCTTTCATGTGACTGGTTTGTGATGAGCTGTGCTGTGTTTTGGGAATAGCATTAATATTTTCTTGCAGTTTGAGTTTAACTATCAACAGTTTCCTGGCATCTTTTGGTTGATGTCAGACGGGAACATTTTGGATATGGCAGCCTGATTGTCACGTGCACATTTAGAGAAAATTATTAAGCTAGTGGTTTTCCTTCTAAAGCCAAAGAGTTTTTTAATAGTCTTCCTATATATACTATTACACCCCCCAGTTTTGTGAACACACAATGACTAGTCTTATGACTTGCGATAATGCTGAATAATACATCTGTTGTGTTACTTTCCTAATGTATGATCCAAGTTGTATTGCCATTGTCTTATGTTTTCCTTAACATTAAAACCTTTCTTTTGTTTGTTTAATTTTGTGTGTGTGTTATGGAATATACTGTTACTAATAAAAAATTAAACAGGAAACCCACAGGGGACAAAAGGATGTGTAGATGGTTAAGCTTGATGTCACACATATAAACAAGAGTATTTATAGCAAGGTTTATGTTTAAAATTGTGTTTAAAATGGATAATTTATTAATGAACAGGAAAATAAGTCTAACTTCTTAATTCCACCCAAAGAATTAAGAAGTTGATCCTCCTGGATTCTAAAAAAAAGAAGGTCCATATTCTACCTTTTTGCAATTGATGCCAGAAGAAATTGGTTTATAGTGGTCACAGTACTTGCAGGTGGTTTGACCTGGAAAATCTAGATGAGTGGTTTTTAAATCTAGTTGCTCATTAGACTCATGAAAGAAATTTAAAAAACAGTACTGATTACTGAGTCCAGCTTCTCTAGATTCTTCATTCAGTAGGACTAAGGAAAGGCCAAGGAATGTGTATTGATAAAAAAGTTACAGGACGGGTGCGGTGGCTCACGCCTGTAATCCCAGCACTTTGGGAGGCTGAGGCGGGTGGATCATCTGAGGTCAGGAGTTCGAGACCAGCCTGGCCAACATGGTGAAACCCCTTCTCTACTAAAAATACAAAAATTGGTCGCGCATGGTGGCAGAGGCCTGTAATCTCAGCTACTTGGGAGGCTGAGGCAGGAGAATTGCTGGAACCTGGGAGGCAGAGGTTGCATTGAGACGAAATCATCGCACCATTGCACTGCAGTCCAGGCGACAACAGCGAGACTCTGTCTAAAAAAGCGGGGTTCTTAGGTTGACTCTGATTTTGTTTGTTTGTTTGTT
The DNA here is from genome assembly GCF_003255815.1 of Theropithecus gelada. Classification (NCBI taxonomy): domain Eukaryota; kingdom Metazoa; phylum Chordata; class Mammalia; order Primates; family Cercopithecidae; genus Theropithecus; species Theropithecus gelada. Next base: position 72,170,039 of record NC_037677.1, on the reverse strand, counting down.
TTGGTCTCATTTTGGAGACAGCTTTATGATCAGTGCTGAAGAAGGTAAAATAATCAACAGGAGAGTTGATTGGGAGGCTCTCCCCTGGGGAACAAGAAACACCATGTACTTAAAAATTTTTTAATGTAAAATACCCCTTTAAGGATAGAATTTAGGGCCTTGAAATTCTACTCAGTTGCTATGAACTGTGAGGAATTTGAGACAAATAGCTTTTGTAATTGCAATGCACACTGTGTTGTAATAATGTGGAAAGAGAAACAAAAACTTTCCTTAATGTAATGAGTTTCCATTATCTGCCTGATCTAAGGTTGGTAAGTCTACATTGTCAGGATTTATATTGAAGAGATAGGGGGTGTCATTTTCTTTACACATTCCTTTCCCCACAACTTTCTCTTCAGCCTCTTCCTTTCTCTGTCTATAACATCAAAATATTTGTTGTCTGTACTTTTCTTTCTCCACAGTGGTTTTCTTATCTCCTTTTCTGTTGGTCACACTGAAACCACCTCCAATACCACATTGTTAATGGAAATTCACACACTTATTAGGTTTTTCCTTCTGTAGAACCCTTCCAACTCCTCATTGTTCTTACCAAAGAAAGAAGATGAACTGTGAGATTATTTGAGACCCCCCCTTTTTTCTGGTGGAAGTAAGCAAAGAACGGAAAGATCTCACCTTTCTATGGATAAAGTAAAACTCCAACATGTTATTGTTTTTTAACTGAGTTACTTCATAGTGTTAAAACATCAATAATAACCAAATAATTAGATCGGTTCTTAGAGAAGGGATTTTAAAATATAAAAGCTCATTAAAGAACTTTACTTGCTCAGTGTTTAGGTAGAATAAGTTCCCTTTAATCCCAGTTTGTGTCACTTCCTGTCTCTCTCTGAATAGTAAAAAAAAAACAAGAATGTTCTCACAAATGTGTGTCTGCCAACAAATTAATACTCCACAAAGAGAAACTCTGCCCCACATGGCAGCTTCCAATAAATGCTCTGATTCAAATCACAACTCTTTCATTTTTTTTTATCCCCTTCCCCCTTGAGAGAGCACATTTAGACAATATTTGAGGATGTCATCTTTCTGCTTTTTAAAACTCTCTAGAGTTTTCGTTTTAAGACTCTTAATGGTTGATGACTAAAACTACAGATCTGGATAGTGGAAAAACTAATAATCTTAAAAAACACTTCTGAGATGTGGCAAAGTGCATTCATTCTCTTCCCTCCTCTTTGTCCTTTTCAAAGAAAGAAAGTTCAATATGAAACCAATGCAAATTATGACTTTACTCAGTGAGATATTTTACCTTCTTTCAGACTGTTTCATACTGAAGTTTATAAAAAAAAAAAAAAGAAAAATAACTATGTTAAAATAGGAGGGTTAAGGAATGTATTATTCATAAGCATAATGAACACAAGAACCTGTTTTTCCAGAAGAATTGGGTTGATTAAATCATTCACCACACAAGCCTCTAGTTATTTATTTTTGTCTTTAGAATTACAGTACTTAGCTTTTATAATAAAGTGGACTTGATACCCATATTTGGTATGGCAGTTGAAAATAGTCAAATGAAGAATTATTTCGTTTTACAAAATTTTTAGCAAGTAAGGAATATAAACACTATCAGTTAAGCACAGCAAACTTGCATTTTTTATTCCTTGGGCTATAGTTTGAAAAAAAATCAAATTATTTTATGTAACACTGATTCTTACAGAGTTCCTTTAAGCGAAGTATGAAAGCTGCAGTGTAAGCTTTATTGGCCTATAAATATGTCATTATAGTTGGACTACATTTATATGCTTTGGATTGTTGTTTAAGCCAAGAAAATATGTCTCTACAGGTTGACTTTTTATTGAAGCCCTTTGAGGCATACAACAGAATGTATTTTAGGCCAAGGTTATTAAAACAGCATTTTCATTTTTTTGCAGCAGACTCATTGTCAATTATGCTGCCACAAACTGTCTGTGGATGGGCAGTTATGAATGGTTTCATCTCCAAATGTGTCTTTAGGAAAAGAAAGAAAAGATAGAGGAGTCTGAGCTGAAATCGAGAAAAAAGACCCAAAGATTATGTGTGGGGGTTTGGCTGAATTTAATGATGGGGGTTCCCTCAGTTCAATTTCTGTTTCTAAATCTGTCCCTTCAAATTGAGAAAGAGTAGCTTCCCCCTTTCTTCTGTTGCTGGTACTTTCACTGTACTTTTTGGGAATCAACAGCATGGTGGGGTTAAAAGAGCAGAGGGTGGGCTGTCAGGAGAATCTTGGCTCTACCTGTAGATCTGTCACCACTGGAAGAGTCACTATATGATTTTTCACCTGAGCGCTCTCATGAATTTATTAGGATTTGAAGACATGCTTCTTACTGGAACAATCCTTCCTTCCTTTCTAGATTTAAATTTTATGTGTATATTTTTGTTTGTTTTTTCAGTGAAGAAAAATAACTTTTATTATATTAATGAGAGCAATGAATTCTTAATTCTCAGCCACAAAAAATGATAAAATACAATGAGATTTTCAAAGGTAAAAAATAAAATATCTGTACTCAGATCATTGCTGCAGAGATAAAGTAAAATATTATTATACAACTCTAAAGTAACTTGAAAAGAATGCAACTGTTCAACCAAATGGCTCAAAGTAGATTTAAATTTTATGTGTATATTAAAGAGTCTTTGGAAGGTATTTGTTGTTTATATTTTACCTTGGATTGCTGGTTTCACTCTGCCATTTTCCATAACACTGCAACTTGAGAAGTTTCTTAAATGATATATTGTTTATACATTCAGCTTTCTTTTGTCTAAAATGGGCAATAATGTGTACCTGACTGTTTCTCGTTGGATTTTTGAGAAGACCAACTGAGAACAAATTAGTTAATATCTGTGGAAACATTTGTGATGTTGAAGTCTAAAGTGCTATTATTACTACATAGTTATTATGAGAAGCAGGTTCTGTATGATAGGGAGCCGTGTGGGACAAGGTTGGCTTATTTGTCCATTTTGAATTTCCCTAATCACACACGCATTCTAGTGATTTAGAATAGGGCTTACTCTCATGATTGTCCCCCTCAATAGAAAACTATTATAAAAGTCCTTCAGGGCCGGGCGCGGTGGCTCAAGCCTGTAATCCCAGCACTTTGGGAGGCCGAGACGGGCGGATCACGAGGTCAGGAGATCGAAACCATCCTGGCTAACACGGTGAAACCCTGTCTCTACTAAAAAATACAAAAAAACTAGCCGGGCGAGGTGGCGGGCGCCTGTAGTCCCAGCTACTCGGGAGGCTGAGGCAGGAGAATGGCGTGAACCCGGGAGGCGGAGCTTGCAGTGAGCTGAGATCCGGCCACTGCCCTCCAGCCTGGGCGACAGAGCAAGACTCCGTCTCAAAAAGAAAAAAAAAAAAAGAG